>NW_017670474.1:15298-177933 GCF_001879085.1 Nicotiana attenuata | reverse complement strand
GTTTTAGAATAATAATCCAATATTTATCGAGAGTAATACTAAGAAATACGAAGTCTGATAAATACACTCCCAAAAGATCTGGGGTCACGAGTCTAGAGCCTCTAAAACAAACTGAATAATAATAACTGAACGAAAATACTCAAGTCTGGAAATGTATATAGGAATAAAAACTTAAATAGGAAGAGTAGTCAGGTCCTGCGAACGTCAAGCAGCTACCTCAACAACTCTGATAAGCTCTGGAAAACAAAGACTGCTCAGCTAAGCCTCCGGTGCACCTGAATCTGCACACAAGATGCAGGGAGTAGGGGTGATTACTACCGACTCAGTGAGTAATAAGCATATAAAATGTCTGAAGATAAGAAATCCACGAAATACCACAAAGAAAAGCTAACACTAACAGTCCTACACCTTACTACGAACCTACAGCAAACAACTTCAAATATAACAGTCAAGTAAAAATGTAAAGATGCAATGCAATGCACATGAACACGCTGTGGCGTACAGCCCGATCCATTTAACGTCGACGGCGCTTACTAGGGGTGTGTACAGACTCCGGAGGGGCTCTTTCAGCCCAAGCGCAATATAATCATATCATTCGCTGCGGCGTGCAGCCCGATCCATACTCAGTCCACAATATGCATATGAGTCACATAACAGATCCAATTAATTTTCCAATTTCCAATTTATTAAGAAGAATATACTTTAGATATTTAACTTCAGGAAAAGTGACTTAGCGTTTCATAACAGTGATTAAACACAGGACTGAGATCAATGATTATACAAAGCATGCTATCACAATGACATTCATCCTCTAAGGATGCTACAGATCGGCACAGGGCCCCAAACACGGCAATAAGCCCAGATATATTCAATACAGGGTGCGTATCAGTCGCCAATATAGAAACATTCTTGTTCGGGATGGATTAAGTCTCAATCCCCAGTCATAACTAATCCCGCACCTGCCATGGGGTGCGAGTCACGCCCTACAATAGCGTCACAATGTGATAAGTCGGGGTTTCAAACCCTCAGGCCATCATATACACCAACTACTCACCTCTAACCGGCCGTAGAATGGTCCGCAATGCCTTTTCCTTTCGTATCGACCTCCTCGCGCGTCGAATCTAGTCAAAATCACAACGAATACATAAATATGGGGTAAAGAAACATAACCCAATCAAAAATACTCGAAAAGTACTAAAATTCACGAAGTTGGTAAAACCCGAGCCCCGGGCCCACTTCTCGAAAAATTTCGAAAATCACACCAACGGATTCCTCGTCTCGCCACGAGTCCGTACATATAAAGTTCATCAAAATCGGAGTTCGTTTGACCTTCCAAATTCCACTTTTTCATCCTATTTTTCTCAAGCCCTAACTTAACCCATTTGATGAATTTTCCACCATATTCATGTAATTTCTACCATAAACTCGAATATTTAGGCCAAGGAACTTACCTCCAAGTGATTCTCAGTCAAAACCCTCGAATTTCCTTGTCCAAAGCTCTTAAGAACGTCAACAATGGAGGAAAAATATGAAAGGGTCGCGGATGAAATATTATTTTAAAACCCTTCTGTCCAGGTATTTTACTCTACGCGAACGCGATGGTCCTCCCGCGTTCGCGATGACCAAATTACCACTCTTCCAAAAATGCCCTTCGCGAACGCGGCTTCATCCACGCGAACGCGAAGTCCTGGGTCCTTCACTTACGCGAACGCGATCCTCCTTTACGCGAACGCGATGGTTCACCAGCTTCCCCTTCGCGATCGCGAGGCCCCTAGACGCGAACGCGGAGGCCAAAATTCCTCTCCCTCAAAATTCCTCTACGCGAACGCGTTACTCTGCATGCGAACGCGATGCATCAGCTGCTAATACTACGCGAACGCGATCGCTTATACGCGAATGCGATGCACCAGGCCATCAACCCTACGCGAACGCGAGCCTGCCTTCGCGAACGCGAAGGCCAAAACAGGCCTGCACTGCTGCTGCATTTTCTGCTACAAATTTCACAGTTTAAACTCCCTGTTAGCTATCCGAAATTACCCCGAGGCCCTCGGGACCTCAACCAAATGTACAGATATGTTCTATTACTTCATTCAAACTTGCTCATAACATAAAAACACTATCATAAACACCAAAATCATCGAATTCCCACGGATTCAAGCCTAAGTTAAACTAAAACTTCCAAAACTTGCATTTGATGTAAAACCCGACCTAAACACCTCCGAATGATCTGAAACTTTGCACGCATATCCAAAATCACCTAATGGAGCTACTGCAACTCTCGGAATTCCATTCCGACCCTCGGATCAAAATCTCACCTACCATCCGGAATTCGCCAAAATCCAACCTTAGCCAATTCAAGCCTAATTCTACACCGGACCTCCGAATTCAATTCGGATTGCGCTCCTAAGTCACAAATCATCCCCCGAAACTAGTCGAAGCATCGGAAATCCATTCCGAGCCTTCTAACTCATAAGTCAACATTCGGTTGACTTTTCCAAACTAACCTTCTCATAAAGAGACTTATTGTCTCATTTCAAACCGAACTCCATCCGAATTGCTTCAAATTTTCCAAACACATATAATGAAACATATAGAAGCATAAAACGGGGAAAACGGGGCGGTAACTCCCGTAACATCGGGTCGGGTCGTTACAAGATCCAATGAAAATATTAAAGCACATATGAGCCAATGATGACAATTTATGCAAAAATGATGTTTTCTTTTCAAGTCTGCTTTCAACCGAGGCGCCAAACTAAGATGTGAAAGATCATGCTTGTTGCAAGAAAATGTCAGACAAATACTATTGAAACTCGCATCGATGATTAAAACAAATGCGTTATTTTCTTATTAAAAAAATATGACATATGCGAAAGTAAGGATAATCATCAATAGAAACATATATATTTACCTTCCAAGATTTTGGTAAGCATTTGCAACAAAAAAGATAGAAATAATCAAAACTTGATTTTTCTTCCTTATATATCTCACATAAGGTGTCCTCTAATATAGATCCAGAACATAATCCAATTAAAGCGAATAATAGAGATACATACCTTTCGTCTTCAAGCTTTTGAGTATTGCCCAAAATGTTTCATGTGCAGAAGTGGCCTCAAAGTTAGATAACTTTCTTGGTCTTGAGTGAAGCATTAGTATTCTTACCAAGAAAGTACTATTACACACATAATTCACTTCAATAATAATCTAAGACGCATATAGGCATGAGTCAAGATCGTACGATATCAATATAATCACATGCTTTCTTGTCCTAATATCTTATGCAAATGACATGGTTCATGCAAGACATGTACTCAGGCTATTTAAAGTCTCTAAGTCATGGATAAAAAATAATACCAAATAAAATAACAATGTGATGTAGCTAGTGGACTCGAAGGGGATATAGATGGCAAATATGCATATACTAGGTTATACTTTACTAAACCAATAGCTGAATATATGCAGCGAGAAGAACTTGAATAAACCTTAGTAATACCAGTCGCTCTTATAGATCATACGTCGTATTTCATTCATCCTCTATGAATATGTAAAAACTTTGAAGCATGTTCCTCGACCAGCCAATACGCAAACATCTTTAATCCTTTTTATGGCTGGACTAAGAAATTCCTGCAAAACAAATTAGTTTGTTTTTGGTACCCAAACCTTTTTGGGTCCTTCATGGTTAGTAGCTTGTATAATTGGAGATACATGTAACTGTTTAGGTCTCCAAACAAATTTTGATCTATCATGACTTTTGGCATAATTACATGCAAATGCCTTATGTCCAAAATTACCACAGTAGTAACATGTAACAAAAGAAGTAGAGTATTTACCAGCAGGTGCCTTAGTCGACTTGAAGCTTTCCTGAGTCGACTTGTTTGAAGTAGGGCGTCTACTAGTAGATCCCTTGTCAGTCAACTTGGAGTTATTAAGAAAATGAGCCCGCTTGTTTGGTCGATCAAAATGGTAACGGGAAGATATGTGCAAACTATTCATTTGTTGCGAAGTTCCACATTTTCTTCTTGAAGTAAGTCATTTTCAACCTGATATTCTTCGAGTAGAATATCCCACTCTTCCTTTTCCTTTTTCAACTTGTTATATTCTTCAAGTTGGGTCTCCAGGTTTTTCTTCTCCCGTTTAGTCTTCATGAGCTCATTACGAATTTTTCTCATATCTTCTAAAGCCTGTTCTATGATACTTTGAAGTTCATTAATTTATCAAAATCATGAAATCTTACCTCACTTGTTTCACTTGGGGCCATGACGTAGTTGCTTGTAGATTCCTCATGATCGTTGTCTGATATATCTTCATCACTCCAGATACCAAAAGATTTTCTTTTCTCACTTGTCTCACTTCGTGCCATGAAACAAAGGTTGAAAACTCCATTATGATTTTTATTTGGCATATATTCATCACTCCATACGCTGGAAGATTTTTTCTTTCGATTGCCCTTGGATAGTTTCCTTTTTAGTTCTGGACAGTTGGCTTGGATGTGACCATAATTTCCGCATTTTGTAGCACTTTCTGTCATTGTTTTTCTGCTCACTTATTTCATTACCTTTTCTAGAACTTGAATTGACTCTTCCATTTTTCTTGCTTCTTCGCGTCGTGTTAGAGACAACTCTAGAAAATTATGCAATATCATCTTCATGTTTGTCTCCTTCTTCTTCGGCTTCACTTTCAGACTCAGCAATAGTTGATTTAGAAACAACACTCTTTTTCTTCTCTTCATGTCCATGCTTTTTGAGATGGGTTTGCTCAAAGGCTATAAGGTCACCACGAAGTTCATCATATGATAGTTTGTCGAGATCTCCATACTCAAGAGCAACAACTTTTGGTTGCCATAAGGTGGGTAAACTTCTTAGAATCTTTCTGACTTGTTCACCACTTGAATATGGTCTTCCAAAGGATTTTAGATCTCCAACTATTTTGCTAAATCAGCCAAACATGTCTTCAATGGATTCATCTTCCTTCATTTGAAACAACTCATAATCACGAATCAGACGGTTTATCCTTGTTTCTTTTACTTTATCCGTACCTTCATAGGTAACTTCAAGTTTATCCCACATTTCTTGGTTGTGTCACAACTTGATATTTTCTCAAATTCTTTTCCGCTTATAGAATTGTATAATAGATTTTTTGCCTTTGAATTTTTCTGCACAATCGCCATATGATCATCAGTATAATCATCAATATCAAGGGTTTCAGTAGATACATGTCTTTTCTGGTTTGGACTGCAGGAGAGGAAAGTCACCCTTCTTGATGACTCGCCATACTTTGACATCATAAGAATTGATAAAAGCTTCCATTCGAATTTTCCAGTGAGTGTAATACTGTCCGTTGAAGTATGGTGGTCTTAATGCAGAAGTCTCCTCTTGGAGTAAGGCTCCGATAACTGTGTGTGCTGACATGATCTTTTCTCACTTGCTGTTAAGCAAAAGTAAAAATGTGAGACCTGCTCTGATACCAATTGAAAGTACAAGAGGGGGAGGGGGTGAATTGTAGCCTTTTTTAAATTTCTAGTCGACTACTCTTCAGACCTAGTCGACTTATGCAGAGACAGCCTGCACAGAGCTGTTAGTCCTTTCGATTTAAATAAGTGTTAATCACAATAAATAGTAAAGGAACAGAATATAATACGAGAGCAATAAAGTAAATGACACCGGGAATTTTATACTGGTTCGGAACCAATGTGGTATCCTAATCCAGTCCTCTTGGGTTGCAAGAGTGTTATCTTTTGGAGCTCTTTGTAAATTGAATTGAGTACAGCCTTTGTGATTTTCAGCGATCACCACCAACACTGACAGGGTTGGGTTTCACTCGCTCACCAACAACGATCCTTTGGTTTTCACTCGCTCACCAACAACGATCCTTTGGTTTTCACTCGCTCACCAAAGAAACGAACAATGACACAACCTCTAGGACACACTGCCTCTCCAATATTTTTCTGTCTCTCTTCTCTCTTTTGGGTACACAGTAAATCTACTAGAGTGAATTACCATGCTTGTTAAGAGTAGAATAAAGAACTTGTAGATGTAGTTGGATAGACAATTGTATAGAAGGATGCATGTTTTCTTCTTTCCCAGGCTCTCGCTTTTATAGTCTTCAATAGCTCTGACCGTTGGGCTTGATTTTGCTGACCCCTTGATTTCGATAATATTCAATCAGAAGATTTTCTCCTTGATTGAGTAGATACCAAACGTGACTTCCTATTAATTCCTTTGCTCAATTCCATTTGCACCTTCAAACTAATTTGAAATCCTTCCACCAATCACTGATTTATTGGAATTTATTCCTTATATCTTGTACTTATTGATTGATGATGTGTCTTGCCAATGGTGTCAAATATATTTCCAATTTGTTGATATTCTGGACTCCATGCCTTAAGTTCATTCGATTTCTTTCCTTGTGAAGTAGACAGTATTATTGTGTATCCATAAAATGAGATCTTTCTATTTGAAGTGTTGTCAACCATGCACCAGTATATATTGAATTTTTCTTCCTTGAAAGAGCTTGGTGATTCTCTGCCTGCACATTCTTAAGTAAGATCCCTTGATTTACTCCTTCCAAGATATAGCTTGTAGTAATTCATTCAACAGCTTCCTTTCTTTAGTATTGTAGCAAATCTAGCACTGCCATACAACACTTGTAGCAAGAATATCTCTTTCCTTCTACATGATATATTTTTGTCAGAATAATTATTCTTCCACTTGAACTCTTCTTCCATATGTACAAGTATTGGCTCTTATTTAGATAACCCAAGAGAATTTCAAGATCCTCTTCCTTTGACTTTGGATGAAGACCCCAAAATAATTTCCTTTCTTGATCTTGGGAAATAATCTCTTTCCATAATATAGATTGTACTACATCCATAATATATTTTTTTTCCATAGAAAATATATTCTTCTTCTATTGGAAATATTCCTTTCTTGATCTTGTAGACTTTTCCATATAGTATCTGCCAACGGCCGTATGGCATCTATCCATCCATGCTGAAGTTTTTGAGACTGAGGGCTTCTTGCACAAAATAATAGATCCTCTCCATGATTTTAGCAACCTTCCTTTAAGAACTTTCCTTCCATAATTTCCGTAGAGTCTTCTTCTGATATTGTAGTAAACCATTCAATATTTGATATAAGACTTTCAAATAATCTTCCTCGATAAATTCATCACATGATATTCTCTTTCCCATATTTGTTTTGATCTTTACCGGAATCTTCTTTCTTGAATAAACCTATGCAAAAATAAGATTACCACAAGTAAATGTTCTTTGATTAATAATTATGTTGGTTTGTTAACATTAAAATTAATACGTGAAACCTTGAAATTGACATAGCCGGGGCCTTGTTGCCAACACTTCCATACTACTCTTCTGTTGTACTTAGAGACTTCGTAGACATAGTGTGGGTGGCGTATAATGTTGGGTAATGAACTAGAAATGTTGGTATTTGGCAAACATGTGTAATTATGAATATTTGATATTTTGAAAATTGTAAAATGAATATCCTTTGAGTTATGGAATTGGTGTTGATTATGAAATCCTTTCAATGTTTAATTACATCCCCATCCTATTCATGGGCTAAGATAGAAAGCATACATCAAGCTTGCTTGACTGGGTTATCTCGGTTGAGCGTCGGTCACGCTCCCCGAGGTCGGGGCGTGAAAAGAGGTTTGACAACAATACCCCAAGGGGTGCAGTCAGTTTTGATGGTGCCGGGGGACTGGTAGCGGATCTGGGAATGACAACGGGAATGACCCTTCAATGCCGAGCTCATGAGGTTTATACGAGAAATGAACAAACGAATGGATCAAAACGTGAAGGAGTTTCAAGCCCGAATGGATCAAATTTCAAGTGTACCGGCAGTTTAGAAAGGCCCAGATTCAAAAAAATACACGCAATTGCCATTTAAGCCGAGCACATCGCTAGAGTTAATTTCGAAAAGGTTCAAAATACAGGACATACCAAAATTGATAGGACTTCAGACCCGCAAGAGCACATCACTACCTACACTACGGCTATACAAGGGGATTATTTGGCTCAACATGAGATTGAATCGGTCTTACTGAAAAAGTTTTAGTGAAACACTCACAAAGGGGGCCCTGACGTGATATTCACTCTTACCTGAGCGTTTAATTAACTATTTTGAAATGCTTGCAGATTCATTCATCAAAGCCCATGCTAGGGCAAGAAAGGTTCAAGCCAGTAAGGCAGACATATTCAGGATGCGCAAGGCGAGTTCGAATTGCTGCAAGAATTCGTGATCTGGTTCCAGAAAGAGCGGATGCTGCTACCGGCTATACCAGATGAGTGAGTAGCGAAGGCATTTACAAAAGGTTTGAACCTACAAAGCTCCAATGCCTCCCAAAAGTTGAAGGAAAACCTGCTCGAATTTCAAGCAACCACATGGGCAGATGTCTATAACCGTTAAGAGTCAAAAATAAGAATAGAAGACTATTAGCTAGGGTTCCCTACATCAACTAAAGGATAGGAACGAGACAAGAACCAAGACAAGTATAAAAATGAATTCGATGCATATCGGCGATCTTCTAAAGGTCGTTTCTTGCCATATCAAAGAACCGAGAGACACAACAGCAAAGGTTTGGTCATTGGACTGGTTTTTTCCCGATAGAAAAATCGACTGTGGCCGGAACAACATGTCATTTCAAGAAAAAGAGGTACCAGGGACACGGGACTCCACATATCCTAGGTTATCAGATTATAACTTCAACATAAGCTTAGTGAAGTTTCTATTGGCGATGAGGAATATCAGTGAAGCACGACCGAAGTCAATCAGATCCGATCCTAGCTAGAGTGATCCCAACTTATGGTGTGAATATCATGGGACTCACGGCCAAAGAAATGGGTATTGCCAGCATTTACGTGAAAAAGGTGGCGATATTATTAAAGAATGGCCATCTTAGGGAGTTTTAAGTGATCGAGCCAAGAACAACTAACGCCAAAGCCGGGACAATACAGAGCCTTCGAAGGCGGCAGAAGACTCCCCCAGTTAACTATCAACATAATTTTCTAAGGGAATGAAATCAACGGTGTAACCTTCTCGTCGGCCAAGAAAATAAAGATATCGGTGGCTCACAACAAATGAATCTGTGAAGTCACAGAAGATGATATCATCTTTACGGAGGATGACGTTGGTGGACTCATTCTCCCACGTAACGATGCTCTGGTAATCTTTCTTAATGTTTTAGATTTCAAAATTAAGTGTGTTTTGGTTGACCCAGGAAACTCAGCCAACATCATCCAATGGAGAGAGTTGGAACAAGCAAAACTGACCGGAAGCATCATACCGGCAACAAAACTCTTAGTTGGGTCAACTTGACAAGTGTGATGACCCGAGGTGAGATCCTGCTGCCCACGAACGCTAAGGGGGTAACCAAAATTCAAAGTGGTAGATGACGGTGTTGCACCCTATTTGCACTAGTCAAAACAAGATTCAACTTGTGATTTCTCTATTGTTGATGAAAGAGAGTCGCCACCTAATATTTAAAGGTATACTAGGGTACCTATTTAATTAATAAAGGTATATTCTTTATTGGTCTGTTAACCGGTGAGATTATGGGTAAAGGTTCTTGTTCTTCTAAGGGGAAGGTGTTAGCCACCCCTTAAAATCTACGTGAGGTAGCTCCATAGGACTTAGACTAGATTTGGACTAATTGTTTGTACTATATCTGTAACGACCTGGCCGGTCGTCTCATGTGTTACCGCTCCATTTCCCCCATTCCTGCTTCTTCTTGTCTTGTTTAGTTGTATTATGTGCTATCGGGTTGGTTGGCTCGGGTTCAGAGAGGTTTTGGTAAGGTTTGAGACACTTAGTCTCTTTTGAGTAAGCTTAAGTTGGAAAAGTCAACCGGATGTTGACTTATGTGAAAAAGGGCTCGGATATGAATTCCGATGATTCAGATAGCTTTGGGAGGTGATTTGGGACTTAGGAGCGTGATCGGAATGTGTTGGAGGTCCGGAGTTTAGGCTTGAATTGGCGAAGTTGAAATTTTGGCGTTTTCCGGTTGATAGGTGAGATTTTGATATATGGGTCGGAATGGAATTCCGGAAGTTGCAGCAGGTTCTTTGTGCCATAGGCGATGTGTGTGTAAAATTTCATTTTATTCGGACGAGGTTTGATGGACTTTTTGATCAAAAGCGGAATTCGGAAGTTTTTGGAACCTTAGGCTTGAATCTGATGTTGTTCGTGCTTTTGGTTGAGGTCCCGGGGGCCTCGGGGTGATTTCGGGTGGTTTACGGGAGATTTTGAGTTGGGTTTGACAGCTGAAGTTTTCTATTGCTGTCATAACCGCACCTGCGGCTAGGGGACCGCAGGTGCGGGCTTGCAGAAGCGCCCAGAGGGTCACAGATGCGGAATTGGCCATGGAGAGCTGGAACCGCTGAAGCGGCTATTCGAGCACACCTGCGATAGCGCAGGTGCGGGTGTTTGATCGCAGGTGCGGAATTGGGATTTTAAGTGAAAATAGCATATGCGGTGCTTTGGCAGCAAATGCGGTACCGCAGGTGCATTATAGGGACCGCAGGTGCGAGAAGCCTGGGTCAGAAAGTATATATATTTCATCCTTCGCGAATTTCAGCCTTTCTTCACCATTTTTAAATCGATTTTGGAGCTTTTTGGGAGATTTTGAAGAGGGAATTCAAGGGAACTTCGTTGAGGTAAGATTTTTTAACATAAAACTCGTTTCCATGGTGTTATTTCACGGATTAGGCTTGTAATTTATGGAAATTAGTGGTTGAACTTGAGAAAAAACTAGGGCCTTAAATTGGAGACCTAGAATTTGGGATTTGAGGGGTCATTTGTGGTAGGATTTTGGTAAATTTGATATGCATGAACTCGTGGGAAGATAAGGATTCCATTGATGTTAATTTTGTCGGATTCCGAGACGTGGGCCCGGGGGTCGGGTTTGGTCAATTTCGGGATTTGTTTTGTAATTTGATTAATTTCGTATGGGTTTCACTCCTTTAGCATATATTGATGGTTATGAACTGATTTTGGAAAGATTCGACGCGTGTTGAGGCCAACTCGAGAGGAAAAGGCATCGCGGACTAGAGTTTGGACCGGATTGAGGTAAGTAATGATTATAAATGTTGTCCTGAGGGTATGAAATCCCGAATTCCACTTCGTTGTACTATTTTGAGGTGACGCACACGCTAGGTGACGAGCGTGGGATTGTGACTTGGTCCGTCCCGTGCGACTATTATGTCGCGTATTTTACTTGGAAACTATTTGATATTGTTATATTTTGGAAAATATTATTGTGTTTGGGGCTAAACGCCGTGTCTGGGCCTTGTGCCGATTGTTTGGACCCTTAGGGGCTTTTACTACTGTTTTCCTCACTGTTTTAGTTTAAATGTTTACACTCAGTCATGCTATGTTCTTACTGTTTTCATAACTCGATTTTATTCACTCCTTTCGATTTCATAAATGATTTTGAGCCGAGTACTTGTTTTACTGTCAGTCCGAGGGGCTTGAGTGAGATCTGATTGAGTGAGGTCGAGGGCCTATGTTGTGAGGATATTGTGAGGCCGAGGGCCTGATGGATCTATGCCACGAGTTGGCTTGTTGTTATAAGGCCGAGAGTCTGATTTGTTATGCCACGAGGTGGCTTGGCTATAAAGAACCCCTCCAGGGGTCTGTACACCCTCAGTGAGCGCGGGTACCCAGTGTGAGATATGATATTGCCCGAGGGGCGGTTGTTGTTCATGTTATTGCCCGAGGGGCTGATACGAGTGATTGTGAGATAGCCCGAAGGGCTGGTTCTGTTGGTATTTTGCCCGAGGGGCTGATTTATGTTTCTCTCCTTTTCTCCCTATTTTCATCACTCCTTTGAACTACTGAAAGATGTTTTAAAGAGGTTTTCACTGAACTAAGGTGTTTTTATGAGTTTCTACTGTTTTATTGCATTGTTCTGGTTTATACTGCTTTGCTGTAGCATTATGCTGTGTTTTACGTGTTTTCTTATCGCTCAGCTGTCTTTACTTTTATTACTTACTAAGTTGGCGTACTCATATTACTCCCTGCACCCTGTGTGCAGATTCAGGAGTCTCGGGTCACGCTAGCGAGGACTGATTTGCTTTCCAGCAGGCTTGTTCGGAGTTGACTAGGTAGCTACTCGACGTCCGCAGCCTAGTGCTTCTCCTTCCTATCTTTATTTCACTTGTTCTAGCTTTGTATTAGACTATGTTGTCTTTTCGGACTCTTAGACAGATTTTAGATGCTCATGACTGGTGACACCCCGATGTCGGGCTGTGTTTGTTTCCGCACTATTCTATTCTACTCTTTATTTTGGGATTTATAGCTTATTAATGACTTAAAATGAATTATTATAATTGCTCAGTTGGTTTGGGGGTTTGTGTCGGCTGGCCTTATTTCACGATAGGCGCCATCACGACCGGGTCTGGTTTAGGGTCGTGACAATATCTTAAAAGAGTGTAGCTTACCATGTATTAGGACATAATATCTATAAAGGAAAAGTATGTCTTAAAGAGGGTGGATCGTGAAGAAAAGTTTTAGGAAAATAACGTTAGTATATATAAACTTGAAAAAAGACTTTGAAAAATGAAGCGTTTGTCATGAAAGTGTTCAAAAGAAGCTAGGTTAATGCACTGGTTTCCTAAATCATGGAAATTCATGTTATTCTAATGCGATGAAAGTGTTATGAAAATGATCCTAAGATATACCTTGGTTTTGAAGTAGAAAACTATTTAAAAGCCTTTGTTTTAGGGCATCAACACCTTAATCTTTCGAAATAGTTGATTACCTTTTTGGAAAATTAAAATCGCGACAGTTCTGACTTTTCCTTTTGAAAGAGAGGCTGCCACCTTTGTTAAGCCTTTGGTCTTCAAAATCTTTAGGAGAAAAGTTAGCGAAACATAATAAAATGATAACAACTCATGATTAGTGGTTATAGAACTAACTGCTAACTAGGACTTCTTTTTAATCCTAAGTTCTTTAAGTCTTGCTTAAGTTATTTTTATGAATTAAAAAAAGATTAAAATAAATATTCAGTCCAACATGTGCTTGTTATATACATATAAGACGTAACAACAGGAAAAACAACAATGAATAATGACATAGTGCAAATGGAGAATAAGGAAAACAGTAAATAAAGAAGCGAAGGGAAACAAGTGACTCTAGGAAGTTTGGGCTTCAAAAGGCAGGCCCAACACTAAATAGGGACGGGCGACGACAGACTTTGAACCTTATGCGACATAGCAAGGTTGGATTTAGGCCTGAGTTCTTAAAGAACTCAGCAGGCCCAAATCATTGTACATGCCCAAAAATAAAGGAGAAGGTCATTATAATAACAATATTGTATACATATCTATATATAAAATTTGCAAAAAAATAAAGACTAAAGAGAAATCACTGACAGTGTTTAAATGCTAAGATAATTATACTAAGCAAGGATTGAAAGAAGAGGTCACTGATCGTATCCAAATGCTAAGGGAATCATCATAATGTGGAGGCCGTGTATATTGAATGATCCATATTGATCACCTTTCATTGCCATTAAACATCAAACCAGAAGAGAGTAACAAGCAATGAATCAAGGGCTAAGGAGAGAATTCCACTCAAGGTCGATGCCCCCCCTTGAATCCCCCAATACTTCAAAGTTCCCAAGGGTCTCAAGGCCCAAGGCAATGCTTGTGCCGGGAAGAGCAACCCAACCTAGAGTTAAACTCTACCCTTAAATGCCCCTAACCACCAACAACTTGTTCTTCCATGCAGGTTTGAATGCCAGTGAATCATTTCCAATGCAAACCAAACACTATGACATTTCCACCACAGAAGCACTTATAAAGATCAAACAGAATGCCATATAGGCATATGGCAGTCTATGCATATATATCATTACAACCATATTCAGAACTAAGCAGTATTTAACACATGAAACAGTTCCCAAAGGGAATGTTTCCAAACATACTTATCATGCTATGGTTAGGGGAATCATACACATGATACCAAACATCCTGAAGGCAGAAAGAATATAGTTCTAGTGTGTAATGACTTAGAGGTGTGTTAGTCTTAACGACACTTGATCATATTAGTTGCAGGTCGATTAAGCCTTGGTCCTTAAATGTACATAGGTGAACAATCTGAACAGAACACTTGAGGGGTATTGTCAGGGGTTAAGGATAGCAATCACAATAAGATATATTCATATCACAACTAGGATTGGCAAGATCACAAATTATAAGTAGCACTTTTGAGGATATCAACAAGTTTACAAATCTAATCAGAATCCTTAAGAGTGCTCAACAAGTTTTTAAATCATTAAGTGACACATCTATATCCTTTGAAAGCCTTAACATCAAAAACAGTCTTATTAAGATGGAAGCAGGCAGTCATTTTTAAGCAGTAATGACAATGTACTTTTAGAGTTGAGACATGTATGCTTAAGGGAATGCAATAGAGATTTCAAGAGTAAGGTAAGTACACATGTGGTCAATCCAACATGGATATTGGATGGCACAGGGTCACATGCACTCACAGAAGAAACTGAGTAGGGATCAAGCCATAACAGAGTTACCATTAAGGCCATCATGTATGAGGTTCAAGAAAATAAAGATGTTATCAAATAAAGGGAGCATGCTGAATATGTTTGGGATTTTATACTTTGGGCATAAAGAGGAACTTAGTCTCAATAAGTGATAACCTCAAAATCATGCAATATGAAGATCCAACTAACATCAGTATGCGTGCTTACATATCATTTATCAGTTTAATCTAACAATCAATAGAATCATAGAGATAGATAAAGAGATGAGAGTAGACTCAAAGATCATAAATAATATGTCTACCATAACAACAATCGATCCTTACCCAAATGGAATTATACTACATCATATTAAGAGAAAACAATGTGAGTGATGAATGATGTTCAAGACAGGATAAACCTCATGCTAAATATGTTTAGCTGAGAAGCATAGATTGAACATGAATGTTTAGACATGAAGGAGTCCTATTCAACATCCTAACATAAAACTGATACTTGATTGTAGTAGATATGATATTAGCATAGTTCAGAAGAGACAGCTTAGTCATGATGGAATACATACTAGAACAGTAACTCGGGTAATTAAGAGAGTTAACATGATTATTTTAATAAAAACTATTTCACATAACAAAGCTCACATATATGATTATCAATTAATGTAGACTTAAGACTTTCACAGTAATGACTCAGAGGTTGCTTCAAATTAACAAATGCCCATGTGAAGAAAATGAACACCTTAAACAATTGAACATATTTCAACTAAGCAATGAAGGATTGAACCATCCATCTTAGTTAAAATCATCAAATAACAACTTCTAGCAGATAATAGCATACTACAATAAGCAGGGTTATTGTGGTAGGCATGAAGATCATAATAGAACATTGGAAAAATCTGAAATCAGGTTAAGTATAGGAAACTACAAAGTAGGGGTGGGCATAAAATTCGAAAAATCGAATTCTGAACCGAACCGGATTAATTTGGTATTTCAGTTTTAGTTTTTTTGGTATTCGGTACAAAAATTGCGGTATTTCGGTAGTTCGGTACTGTATACGGTATTGAGTTTTTAATATTTTGGTATACCGAAATACTAAAATATTATAGTCCAAGCCCAACTCTATTTTTATTTTCCATCCCAATAAGCCTAAGCCCACACCCCAAGCCCCCTAATTCCCTAATCCCTTAGAGGCTTAGAGCTCAAGCAGACTTACGGACAGTCCAGTATCTGGCTATTTTCTCTTACCCCCTTTCCCTTTCTATTTTCTAACCTAGACTACTCTAAAAAATTCCAACATTGATGTTGCTGCCGAAACTGCTCATATCTGTGCCCTTCTTAGAGACACCTGAGTTTACTATTTTGTGTTCCTTGTATTTTATAGGTGGATTGATTCCTTATTATGCTAATACTTACAAGTTACAAGCTAACAGATTGATTTTATAGCATGCACAGTGCACTATGAATTGCTAATAGACTATTTTGTTTCAAATTTAGAATTCTGTACCATTTTTTTAGAGGATACAAAAACAGATCATGAAAAAATGAGGTCTCAAAGCAGCTCTTGATGAAATCAAAGCAAAAGAGAAAATACATATATGTGCACATGCGTGTGTAGGAAGAATACATGCTAGCATCATCTAATCATGAGCACAGAGGTTGAATTCTCAGCAGAAAATACGTTAGGCATAATCTTGGGAGATTTGAAAGACTTTGTTATGATACTGAAATCGTACCGAACCAAATAAAAAATACTGAACCGTACCGAACTACTTTGGTACAGTATTTGGTATGCACAATTGATATACCAAATATCAAAGTACTGAACCATAGTTATTAAATACCGTACCAAAATACCGAACGCCCACCCCTACTAAAAATACATATTAAGGGATTTAATTATACAAGCTATTTGATTCAGGGCGGTAGTAACCAAAGTCATATAATAACTCAACCAATCTAGCTTGAGATCCACAAGATCATAACAGTCAACCACAAATCAGTAACAAATCATCATGAGCTAGAACGAACAGTCATAAACTAGTGACAAACATTATGAATGAAAATAGTTAATAGATAATATAATAGTACATTCATAACTTTGAACAAGATAATTAAAAGAGGAAGGGGTAGAGGTGTACTAACCTCCTTTGGTGCAACAGACCAAACGAAGGTTCAACTCAGCAGTACGCTTCAAGCTTTGAGCAGTTAGAACTCGAAAACAAAAGAAATAGAAAATTAATCAGCGAGAGAGAGAGCCCCTAAGATTTGAAATCTTGATAGTTTTTTTCGTATTAGGGATTCTTAGTTCTTGTTGGTCTTTTAGGTGAGAGCATTGAAAGCCATATTTATATTAGCTTTCAATGCCCAAAGCTCAACAAATTCAAATCTAATAGTGGAAGATAACGGAGAACTGATGATGTGAGCACGATTGAGTGAATTTAGAGACGAACAGAGAGAACAATAGTGAAGTGATTTTACTTGAGAGGAGAAACCAACCGTTGAAGGAAGAAGACCATCAGACAAGACTTAAAACCAGAGGTCACTGTGTTTGGCCTCTGGGTAAAGAAACCTCATGATGAATCCTCTAAAAAACTCCATGCATGCTCCGATTTGATAGAGAAGAAGAGGATTTAAGCGATTTGAAGTTACATCTTAAGCTAGGGTTCTAGATTTGAGGGATTTTGAAATACAGCGATGAAATAGGGAAGGTATTGGCGGGATTCACGGCTAGGGAAGACAAAAAGCATGATTTCTTGGTCGATTTGTGACCTTGCACAGATTTGTGCAAGGTTTTCGGAGATTGATGGGGTTGCAGGTTTGAGAGAATAGAGACGAAAGGGGAAAGAGAGGCGGCAGGTATCTGAAGCAAACGATTTAGGGTTAGGGGTCTCCTTAAGGTTAAAAGTGTGAGATTGGATCTGGGCCATTGGATCATTTGATCAACGACTCTAATTTTTAGGGGGATAATGGTTTTATAAAATAATAAAATACTAAAATAGGTGACCATTGGATCTCTTTGATCAAACGGCTAAGATTAAATCCCGCAAGGTTAAATAAATAAAAGAAAGAAAAGGGAGTTTAAAGGGGACCGTTGATGAAATAGATCGACGGTCCAGATTCGTTGTACTTTCTTTGTGAGTGAGGAAGGCAAATGACGTGGCGTGATCTCATTGGTTCGAAGGGGAGGTCATGGATTGCCTAGTTGGAAGAGAGGTGGGTCGTTTGGACTGAGTATTTTCCGGATTGGGCTTGTCTTTAGGCCAAAATGAATTTAAAAGATGGTCATCTTTTGTTTAATTAGAGAATTGCAATTATAACCTTTAGCCCTTTTAATCCCTTTTGAAACTAAATTAAATAAACTTAATTATTTCTATTAAGATATAGTAAAATTATAAATATCAAATATACCACTTATTATTGTAATTAGTTATTTATAAAATATGTTGTTTTACGAAATTACAACATTAATTGCATTATTAACATAGTAACCCAATTAATTAGGAATTAAGGAGTAATCCATTGAATTATAAACCTAAGTGATGTATTTAACAATTATTTAATAATATTAAAATAGTAAGTGTATTTATAATAATGCTAATGCTAGGTTATTAATTTCAAAACCAATACCTAGTTAATTTTGTAAAAATAGGTATTTATAGCTAGAAAATACTTTCAAGACATTTATTGTGTCTATTTAAGTATAAATAAATTAATTTTAAAATAGAGGGTTAAAATTGGTTGTCAACAAGCGGCATGAGTATTTGCAGATGATTTGATGTTATTTTGTAAAGGCAATAGTCAGTCTATCAATAGAATGTTGGAGGTGGTGAATCATTTTAGTGCAGTATTAGGACTGGTAACAAATATGGAGAAGTCCAACATATATCTAGCAGGAATGAATGAAGAAAGTAATCAAGATATAGTGAGTGCTACAGGATTCTCAGTGGGCACACTACCTATGAGATACCTGGGACTACCACTAACATCAAAGAAATGGAGTAAGGTAGAATGTCACGAGTTAGTGGAGAAGATCACAACAAATATACAAACAGGTTATGCTAAACTTCTATCATATGCAGGTAGACTGCAAGTAATTAACTCGGTCTTATTTGCAATGTATAATTTTTGGGGAGCTGTCTTTGTACTACCTCAAAGTGTTATAAAAGCAATTGATAGGAAGTGTAGGGAGTACCTATGGGGCACTACAGAAGGTCATAGGAAAATGGCTTTGGTATCATGGGAAGTTCTGTGCAGGCCAAAGAAATATGGTGGATTGAGTATAAAGGGATGTAAAAATTGGAATATAGCATCTGTTGGGAAACTACTATGGCAAATAGTGACAAATAAAGAGGTTCTATGGGTGAGATGGGTACATGGGGTGTATATGAAAGCATGTAGGAATATCTGGGAACACATGCCACCATGTGACTGCAGTTGGTATTGGAAGAAGTTGAATAGCTTAAAACAAAACATGGCACAATGGTATTAGTAGAATGCATATAGGCTGAATAGCAATGGGCAGTATTCAGTATCTAGGAACTATAATGCAATGATAGGATATTTGCCAAGATGCAGGGAAATAAAACTGATATGGAACAGGACACTACTGCCAAGATATAGGTTTGTCTTGTGGTTGGCTTACCAACAAAAAATGCAAACAAAGAGTAGGTTAGTACAGCTGAATATTTCTATAACAGACAATGCTGAATGTTGCCTTTGTGATCAGGGAGTAATTGAAACACAACAGCATATGTTTGGAGATTGTAGTGGGTTTAAAGACATGAAAGAGGCTTTAACAAGCTGGGCAGCAATTAAGCTACCAAACATGGCAATACCAGAGCTGTTAAAATGGATCAATAGAAGGCATTGGAAGCACATGAAGAAAGAGGTTGCAACAGCAATCATAGGAGCAATGGTGTATCACACTTGGCAAGCAAGGAACTGGAGGATCTTCAGACAAATTGCTTTGAACCTGGAATTTTGCATTGGACAAATAAAAAAGGAGATGGTGGACAGGCTAAGCATGTATGTAGAATCCAAAAGAGCAAGGCAATGCCCCTTGATGATGCAAAGGCTATGTACTTAGGAAGTAGTATGTAAGTAGGAACCTGTAGTTATTATCTCAATAGCCATGAAAGATTGTACTTAGAATGATTTTATTTTTGATATTTGAGGTCTGGATGTACTAGAAGATCTAGTACACTGGATGCTCTTAGGATGTAAAAAAAAATAGTTGGTTGTTATGGTAATATTCACATTTATTGCCAAAAAAAAGAAAACAAGCGGCATGGGTTATAATGTAATCCTTGGGAGGCCGTGGATACATGAGATGAAAGTTGTGCCCTCCACATATCATCAACTACTGAAATTCCCAACCTCGAAAGGAATCAAATAGATAAGTGGGGACCAACCGGCAGCAAGGGAGATGAACAAAGTAATTGTTTCTAGCAGCATGGGAAAGGAGTCCAACAAGTAGCAATTACAGGAGTCGGTGCCTTATCCCTCTCCGAATGAAGATGATAAGAGTGAGCAGTCGTCGGAATCCTATTAGGTTCCGAGATAATTTTAGGCACTGGAGGAGACAAATGCAACTAAGTCGACCGTAGAAGAACTCGAGCATGTGGCTTTGTTCGAGCAATTTCAGGAAAGGAAGTTTCGTTTGGGAATTAAACCCCAAATTCAGGTAAGGATTTATAAATTTTCTTAAACCTAACGTCGATTGTTTTGCATGGTCGCACTTGGATATGACAGGTATCACACTAGAGGTGGCCGTGCACAAGCTAAGCCTGGATCCAAACTTCCCACCGGTAAGGCAAAAGAAACGTCCAAAAAAGAGGTAACTCGACTACTTGACATCCGTTCAATCCGGGAGGTAAAATATCCGGAATGGTTAGCCAATGTAGTTGTAGTTCCAAAGAAGAATAACAAGTTTAGGATGTGCGTAAATTATAAGGATTTAAATAAGGTGTGTCCTAAGGAGTCATTCCCGCTGCCAAACATTGATTAAATAATTGATGCTGCGGCCGGGCACGAGTTAATGAGTTTCCTAGATGCTTACTCTGGGTACAATCAAATCAAGATGAACCAGGAGGATCAGGAAAAAACTTCTTTCATAACGAATTTTGGCACATACTGTTACAATGGATGCCATTTGGGCTTAAGAATGCCGGAGCCACTTATCAAAGGCTCGTTAACAAAATCTTTGAGAAACAAATAGGCAAAATAATAAAAGTATATATCGATGACATGCTAGTCAAGTCTTTGAAAGCATAAGATCATTTGAAGCACCTCCAAGAGAACTTTGACATCTGAGGAAATACAACATGAAGCTTAACCTGAAAAATGTGTTCGGGGTTGGTTTCGGTAAGTTCTTGGGGTTCTTGGTCTCAGAAAGAGGGACCGAGGTGAATTTTGATAAAATCAAAGCTATCGAAGACATACCGGATCAGCTAACGAGCGTAAAAGAGGTACAAAGGTCAAACGGAAGGTTGGCCGCTTTAACCAGGTTCATCTCAAGATCCTCTAAAAAGAGTCATCACTTGACTTCTGAAAAAGAAGAACAATTTCAAGTGGACTCCCGAATTCCAGTAGGCACTGAAGGATAGGTACCTATCCAACCCCCCGTTATTATAAAAATTGCGAGAAGGAGAACAATTTTTGATATATCTAGCGGTCTCGGAAGTAGCGATAAGTGTTGTTTTGGTCCGAGAAGAAGAAGGTACACAATTTCGTGTTTATTACGTTAGTAAAATATTATCGAGAGTGGAGACTCGCTATCCGCGCCTCAAAATATTAGCCTTAGCTCTCGTAATCACCTCTCGAAAGCTTAGGCCTTATTTTCAGAGTCACCTGATAGCCGTTGTGAAAACTTTTCCCGTAAGGAATGTCCTTCATACGCCTGAGTTGTCATGCTATTTGGCTAAATGGGCAGTCGAAATTAGTGAGTTTGACATTGAGAACAAGCCCAGGACTGCGATCAAGTCATAAGTTTTGGCCGACTTTGTTGCCAATTTCAGTCCCAGATTAATGCCCTTAGCTGCTAATGAAGCAGTGTTGGTGTAGGAAATGACATCAGGAGTTTGGACCTTGTTTAAAAATGGATATTATAATGTAAAATGGTACGGTCTCGGGGTATTCCTAATGACGGCCGAGGGAGAAACCCTAAGGCAGGCCATTAAGACTGTCCCATTAACTAACAACGAAGCCGAGTATGAGGCTTTGATTGCAGGACTTGAATTGGCCCGGGGACTTGGCTTCGAGGTCATCCAGATAAAATGTGATTCCCAGCTGGTAGTAAACCAAGTGTATGGGATTTTTGACACAAGAAGAACGCAGCAACAATATATGAACAAGGTTCAGGCATTGCTTGCACGGTTCAAGGAATGGTCGATCATTCATATTCCAACGGATGAAAGTATCTGACTCCGATACTGTCGTTCAATGTTCGGTATTAGATGTGGATGGTTACTGCAAGGTAAATTCAACGAACCTAGTCTGGGACTGGATAATTGAGTCCGTCGAATATCTTCGGCAAGACAAGTTACCCGAAGACTGATCGGGTCCAACCCTACACCACTATAGAGTGGCAAGAGCGGTCGATGCAGCTTTTACCCGAGAAGGTCGGGATCGAATCCACAGGGAGCTAGAATAAGTTTGGGATTGGGTTCCTATCTAAACTAGCAATGCGCGGTGTAATTGCTTACACTTCCAAACATGCTTTGATTTTTTTACTATTCTAAATTTATACTAATGATGCAGGAAATTTGACTAAGTATAATATATTTTTGTAGGATTTTCTTGATTGGTAAAGAGGCACTAGGGAAGTGACTTACTCGTAGGTGAATATCTAACGGGATCTAAAACTTAGGGCAATTTGTAATAGCTGGGATCCTGATATTGTCAATGCACGAAACTACTCACTCTATACCTCTCGGTAGTTTGAGTGACTATGCTCTAATTGGCTTTCTCAAGTCCAATTGGGTGTTCAAATTTGTGCAAGCAAAATTGACTCAAGTCGGGTATTACTATCTCTAGGTTTAACCCTTTAATTGGGGCTATCAATCTCTTGAATGAGATAGAATGCACCCCAATTCCTTGTTGGCCTGAATTTCCTAGACTTGGACTCTCTTTCTCAAGAAGAGCCTAAGTCAAAAAGGCACAAATTAGTGTTTGCAACCACCAATTCAACATTAAAAGCACAAAATAGGCCAAATATCATTCACCCATAAACATCTAAGCCCTAAAATAAGAGACCCATTAAATACCCACACTAGGGTTGAGCCACAACCCTAGCTAATGGATTTAGCTGCTCATAATTGAAGAAGAAATCATAGATTGAGATGAAGAATAACCCATAAAATGTAATTACAAGTTAAGATTCTAAGATTAATTGCTAAACAAGCTACAAAATTACTCAAAATAGGTAAAATACGGCGTTCATGTGCTCAGTTACAGATAAAATGACCTAAAAATCTGAAAAAGTAGTATTTATACACAGCCAAATTTTTTGGACAAAAATGCCCCTGATGGAGGTACCGCTGACAGCGGAAAATGGACCGCTGCAGCGGTGAGGCTACCGCGGCCACGGTAAATCAATCGCGGACCGTGGTCTTCAGCTTTAGCTCAGACTCCAGGCTCTCTGAATCTCTTCTCCGCGGACCGCGGTAAAAGAACCGCTGTCGCGGTAGAGGTACCGCGGTCGCATAAAATCACCGCGGACCGCGGTAGCTTTCAATCCCAGAAAATCATCTCTCTGAAACTTACCACTGCGGACCGCGATAACAGGACTGCGGTCGCGGTGGGTCTTCTGCGGCCGCGGTGGATTTTCCACAGTAGCGCTGCTTTGACTTGGTTCTGAACTTGTGCATGTTTCACTCCTTTTTTGAGCTGGTTATGACATCCTTGTCTCCTTTTGACAAACACTGCAAACAAGCACAACAAGTTAGCTTTTAGGAATACTTGTACACATTTTAGTCCAAAACTCAAGCAAAAAGGAGCATCAAATAGACTAGAATCCCTAGTTATCAACTCCCCCAAACTTAAGCTTTTGCTTGTCCTCAATCAAACAAAGTAATTCCCACCTCCTCAAGATAAAAGAAAGGAAAATTCAGCTGTCTTAAAGTAACCTCATCAAGAATAAATTGGGACTAACAATTACTCTCAACTCAAATGCATTATCAACAATACACAACCTTTTAACACCATGGCTATAGTGCGACACAAAAACATCAAGAGTTAACTCAACTCATCAAGGAAACTCTTTCTTTTATATTGGTCGCTGTGGAACCCAAACTCATATTTCTCAACTCTCCATAAGCAAACCTCACTTTTAGATTGAAGCACTCAGAACGAGGATTGTAGAAAATACACTCATCTCTCTCAAGGAATGTCTCAAGTCCGGCTCTAAGTACCATAAGCTTGCCCCTTATGTGAGTCACCACTAATGTAAGCTCACCCAACTCAAGATCATATAGGGCATTTGTGGTAATGTAATGAAGGCTTTTGGTTCAGGGTAGGATATATTGGTCTAAGAAGGTTTCATCTTCCCTTAAGCACTTCATTTGCTTCATTTTGGCACACATTTTCTTGACTCTTTGAGTCATTTACTTCTTTAGGGGTTAGAGAGACACACTGTCACTCTTTCTTGATCATTTCAATTCTTTTTCTCCTTTCCAACCTTTCCATACCTTTCATCCTTTTGTTTTTATTGAATCCCTTCATTTCCTCTACATTGTTCACTTTCTTTTTGACCCTTTTTTTTCTTTTCTTTCTTTTTCTTTTTACCTTTCCTTTTTCTTCATTTTGTACCTTTTATCAATTTTGCATTCCTCGTCTCTCCCCCCCCCCCCCAAACTTATGCTTTTACCTTGTGCTAAGGAAAGATAGGGTGCCAAGAGAGGGTCATTTCAGAATGGATAAAGGCTTGTATCACGGTTATTGAAAGAATAAGGGATATGGCTCAACGGGGTTGACTAGGGATATCATCATTGGAAGGCTATGGATGTTTTCAAGTCTCAATTAGGATCAACGAGAGCCTATAATCACTTCTTAAGTCGAGCTACACTTAGGGTTTCGGTTCAACAAACATTCAAGGCAAGTTCTAGACTTATTGGCACGAGACTTGGACTTGCAAATCAATACCTCACCACACAAGCTATAGGATTGCTAAAGATCAGAGTCGGGGGCCCACAACAACCTTAGCTAAGATTTGAGCAACGCAAATGGTTCCGAAAAACCACTTGATGATTGTTTAGTCAACACAAGAGTCTTAAGGTCACAGCTATCACCATCCTACACACCAATTTGTTTCTAACCATAAGGTCAAAGGTAAATGTGTTAGGCCCAAGTGAAGCTTTGCCTGAGGCACCATTGCTCATTCACTACTATTTACACAAAAATGAAAAGAAAAATAGACTCAAACCCTTAAGAAGGTTGTCATGCCATCCATCACCGGGAAGAGCCATCCGTTCACACAAATCCCACCTTTGGAAAGAACCGTGGCATTAAGAAAACCAAAGGCTTATTGATCACACAAAATTATAAAATAAGAAGCTACTAACCAAAAAAGAAGCTACTAAATGAAATAAGAAGCTATAATATTAAGGAAATTGCAAAAGAAGCTATGAAGAAAAATGATGAAAGTAAACTGAATATGTACAAAAATAGGGGTTTAGATGAATATACATAGGAAGGAATGAATATATACATGAGAGTAACTTTATATACAGACCAAGTTAGAAAAATAACGAAAAGTAAAATAAAAGGTAAAGTTATATACATACCAGAAGTGAAAAATAAGCATAAAGAAAGAAAATAGTGTCATAATTACAATCCAAATCATCAAAGTAGGGCCACCTCCTCAAATGAAAGCTAGCATTGTCCTCAATGCTAACTAACCAAAAATAAGCTCAAAAAGAAAGAGAGAGAGTAAAGAGAACTCCCTATGGATCCTCCGTCTGCATGGGGTCTTGTGATAGCATGGGGTCCCGTGGCTGGTGATGTTCGGCCAAAAACGCATATATTTTTCCATTGTTACCTCATGTTCTAGTACTTTTAATCGTCATTTGAGTGTTAGTTATATTATTTTGTGCTTAATATTATATTTTAACTGTGTAGGAATATGGAGCAAATTAAATAAAATATAGAAGAAAAAAAAAGGAAAAAAAGAGATAAGACAAAAAAGGAGGACATCATCATTATCCTCATGATTACATACTAAATAAACAACAAATACAAAGAAGTGAATTGAAGTGAAGGAAGGAATTGGAAAGTAAAAACATTCTGCCTTCAGCGCTAGGACCAGCGCTTGGCGCTGGCCTGGACGCTGTGTTGCGCGGGTTTTTCTAATTCGTCTGGGACAAGGTTATTTCGGCCCTACACGGTCCCAATTTGTATAAAAGGGGTCTTAAACCTAATTTGGAAGAGATCTAACATACTTTGAAGGGGAATTCACGTAGAGGAACACACACCACACTTGGAGGAGGCTTCTAGCTAGTTTTTCTTCTCTTCTTTTCCTTTAATTTCATAGTCTCTTTGTTCTAGAGTTTTGGGTGCTACATGAACGTTGTAGTTTGAAGCTTAAATTGTTCTTATTATTTTATCATATTGGTTTATTCATTCAATCTTGCGCTTAATTATTTGATTGCTTGATCACCAATTGAATACTATCTACGAATTTAGGATTGAACTCGGGAGAGGGAATTCTAGATTGCATATAAGATTGAGTAGAGCAAGATCTTAACTCTTAGGGGGAGCGGATTTGTGGTTAGGATAGGAATATACCTAATCGCCTTGCTTGGTTATTATACGGAAATTATAAATGCGTTCTTGTTAATCCTAATTCCATAGGAATATAGGCGTTAGGTTAGCTTGAATAGGCGAGTTGTACTTCGGGAGAAGGCTACGAGCAATATTAACCCTGTCAATCAATAAACTAGATAAATTAATTAGATAATTTAGGTAGAAAACTCAACGGGATTGTTAGCTAACCCATAGCTATAGAATATTGTCTCCTCATTGAATTCGTCTCTAATATTCGCCAATTTGTTTGCTCTGTTTCTTAATTTGTTACTCTAGATTAATTTTAATTAAATATTCATACGTTAAGATTCGCTTGAATAGATTAATTATTTGGGTATAATTTAGTTGATAGTTAATCACAAGTCCCTGTGGGTACGATATCTGGACTTACAATCCTATATTACTTGTCGACCACGTATACTTGCGTGTGCGATTGGGAGCAACAACTGGGCACCTGGATCATCTGTCCGGGGGCCGGGGGCTGTCTAGAAGCAACACCCTCCTCCTCCTCAAGCTCAATCTCTACATCATCCACCTGGGGCATCACTCTCCTCCTCTTTGGAGCTCTCTCAATCCCCTGCTCCGGAACCTGCTCTGTCTGAGCTGCTGGAGGCTGATCATGCAATAGTAGCTCCAAAGGCAAGTGGTCAGCTGCCTTCATCTTCTCTATTTCACCCCTCAACTCCTTAACTGACTCCTTTGAGGCCCGAGTCTTCCTCAACTTTTTTGTTGACTTGCTCAGCTCCTGATGTGTTTTGCCTTGAACTGCTAGAGCATCCATTATCAGCTTTTGGTTATCCAGGAGCTTCTTCTGGTTGTCCAGATGATCCTTGAGAGTCTCCTCTACCGAAGCTGGCACCTGTAGCTGTGGGGGCACTGACTGGGCTGCCACTGAGCTAGATAGCACAGACAGCTTAGAGGTTGTTGCCTGCATCCAGTTGTTGATAATGGAGAGTGTTTGGCTCAATCTGTGGGTAGTCAATGGGTAGGCTGAGGAGGATGGAATATCTGGAGGAGTGGAAGTAGATGGTCCGGAGGCAGGATCTGAAATGGCAGTCGGAGGCTGTGAAGCAGTGACTACCACTACTGGGTCTTCAGACTGGCCAGTAGAAGTAGTAGCTTTGCCCTTGAATTCCTTGGATTAGGGGTTGTCTGGACTCTTCAGGCTGTACCATGCAAAGGGCAATTTGGGTTTTACCTTGACATCAAAGTTTCTTTTCTCCACCTCTTGATCTTCCAAGTACATGGTAAGGAAGTTCGGGAATGGGTACGATCTATCACCCTCGTTGACCACCCTGGTAATCACCCTAGACAGGACATTCCCGACATTGATTGGGAACCCCGCCATAATAGCCGCCACTAATATCTCCCTGGAGACTGGCATGGTGTTTTCATGGGAAGTGGGGTCCAGCCTGCTGCATACAAAGGTTTCCCACCCCTTTGCCTCAAAGTTTACGGTTTTCCTCAAGATAGGAACCCCTGTAGTCAACCATGCTGGGGTGGTATCCGGGATAGCCAGGTATGATGCTAACCATGGGCGGGTTGCCTCATCCATCGCCACATTCTCCAAGTATAAAGTCTCTTCTTCATCATTAAAGCCCAGGTAGTCATTTATTGTCTTCCCATCAAACCTAACTTTAAAATTCCGCACCTTAGTCACTTTTGTGTCCCTTTTGATGTGGGAGACATTGGCGTAGAACTCCTTGACTAAGTGCTCATTTGCATCCCACACCTTGCTGGTGAAATAGTCCCATCCCAATCGCTCCCTGAATTGCCTCTTCACGTTAGGGTTGTGAGGCAGAAGATCCCTCTCTATGAATTGGCGCTCAAGAATAAGTGACCTTAGAGGCCACCACTCCCGGAACTTATGGTATGCCAGCTCACTGACAAACCTCCTTTGCCACACTTCAGGGTTTCTAGTTCTTTCTATACCCCCGATTTGAGGCACACCCCTCCCTCTTCATCCGGTACCTCATCATCAACGGGATCCTCTCCAGGTGACAAAGTTGTAGGTGAGGTAGAGGCTGCACTATCATTGCTCTCTGCTGAGCCCTCAGATGACTCAGAAGAAACATGAACTGAAGCACGAACAGTAGGAGAGTCTGGAGGTGTAGGTTCATCTCTCAAGCGGAATCTTCCCGGGAAGTCAGCATCATGACTAGGCACGGAATCAGACTCCGAGGCCTCCCGGAGGGCATATACTCACTCCCCGTGGATTGGGAAGCAGCTCTATCTGCAGCTTTGATATTCTTCCTCAGTTCCCCAATGGACTTCCGAACTGCTGGGGTCAGCTTGATCTGTCCTCGTCCCCTACCCCGGGAGGACTCCCCTCTCCCTTTTTATTTGTCACCACCTCCTCTGGATTTAACCATTGTCTGCAAGTATAATCAGTAGAACATTGTTAGTATCAATACCAGAAGAAGCAGTGCATAATATCAGTTGAAAGTGCAAGAACAGACAGCAAAACGCGGACCGCAGAAAAAGCATCGCGGCTGCAAAGAATGCACCACGGACCGCGGAAAATGCACCGCGGCCGCGATGGTGTGGGACTCAGACTACCCACTCTCTGATTCAGTAGCACCGCGGACTGCAAAAAAAGGAGTGCGGCAGCGGTAAGGTACCGCCGACCGCGGAAAATTAACCACGGTCGCGGTAGTCAAATTAGGGCTCAGCACCTAGGGTTTCTAATTTTCATGCATTTTGGCATAAATATCAACATTATCAATCCCCCTAGGTAGTTACTATCCATTTCTAACTAATTGAAACCTAATCTAATTAACACTACGGAACCCAAAGTTTAAATTAAAAGAAAAAGGAAAAAGAAGAAGTAAGAACGATCAAGTTAAGAAAATAAGAACAAAATTAAAGACCAAGGATAGATTTGAATTACCAGAAGTAAGATGTAATGCAAATAAAGTTTAGTTCTTGTGTTGTGCAAGTTAGGGCATATATGAACAGTGTTCTATGTTGTTTGAGAGTGCAAGGAGCGAAAAGTGTAAAAGGGGGTCTGAGGTTCTATTTATAGAAAAACCCTGGGACCCACACAGTCTTACCTACCGCGACAGCGGTTGAAACTTCAGAGAACCTCCATTTTGGACCTTTTAGCATCGTTGACCGCGATTAATTTCCGCCTCCGCGGTAAGGCCATCGCGGCCATGAAAAATCGAGCGCGGAAGCGGTCCAAACTTCAGAGAGTGCCAAATTTTTCCAGATTAGTCCTGCACTGCATCAAACATGCATATACACATCTCACAACCAGCTAGTTCAAAAACAAATCCTACACTAAGAAGAAAATCAAAGAAAAACAAAAAGAAAAACACATGGGTTGCCTCCCAAGAAGCGTCTGATTTAACGTCGCGGCACGATGCAGGTTACCATCAATCACTTGAGATAGATCATTGACACCACGTGGCTGTCATCAAACTTGCTAAGATAGTGCTTGACTCTATGCCCATTAACTCTGAAGATCTCACCATTTTTGTTTTTCAAATCAAGAGCACCAAACGGAGTCACAAGCACCACATCAAAAGGTCCACTCCATTTCGACTTAAGCTTTCCCGAAAACAGTCGTAACCGGGAGTTGAACAAAAGAACCAAATCACCCACTTTGAACTCCCTGCCCCGAGCATACTTATCATGTAGGTACTTCATCTTGTCCTTATACAAGGACGCACTGGAGTAAGCATGAAACCGGAACTCATCAAGCTCATTGAGTTGCTCCACACAGAGATTTGCTACAACATCCCATTCAAGATTTAGCTTCCTCAAAGCCCACATTGCTTTGTGCTCTAACTTAACCAGGAGATGGCAAGCTTTCCCAAACACCAACCGATACGGAGACATACCAATCGGAGTCTTATAAGCAGTCCTGTAAGCGCACAAAGCATCATCCAGTTTCTTTGACCAGTCAGCCCTATTTGCATTCACCGTCTTTGACAATATGCTTTTGATCTCCCTGTTGGAGACTTCAACTTGCCCACTAGCTTGAGGATGGTAAGGGGTAGAAACCTTGTGATTGACACCATACTTTGTAAGCAAAGTGTCAAATGCCTTATTGCAAAAATGAGAACCCCCATCACTGATGATAGCTTTAGGAGTGCCAAACTAAAAATACTCTTCTTGAGAAAAGTCACCACACTCCGGGCCTCGTTGTTGGGTAAAGGCGGGGCCTCGATCCACTTTGAAACATAATCAACGGCCACCAGAATGTATGTGTTGCCACAAGAACTCACAAAGGGTCCCATGAAATCAATGCCCCAAACATCAAATATGTCAACCTCAAGAATAGTGTTGAGAGGCATCTCATCCTTCTTTGAAATTCCACCTGCTCTCTGACACTCATCACATCTCTTCACCAGCTCACCCGCATCCTTGTATAGAGTGGGCCAATAAAAACCACAACTAAGCACCTTTGAAGCTGTCCTCGCCCTACCATGATGACCACCGTAGGGAGAGGAATGACAAGCCTCTAGAATACTCATTTGCTCCTCTTCCGGAACACATCTCCGGATCACCCCATCATTATAGATTTTGAACAAGTAAGGATCATCCCAATAGTAATCCAAACTGTCCCGTTTAAGCTTCTTCCTATGGTTAGAAGAGAGCTCACACCGGACAATACCGGTCACAAGAAAGTTGGCAACATCCACAAACCAAGGCATGTCATTCACAGATACCGAGAGGAGTTGCTCATTAGGGAAAGAATCATTAATTTCTAGGCCATCAAGGGGCCTCCCTTCTTCCTCCAAGCGGGACAAGTGGTCTGCCACTTGGTTTTCACACCCTTTTCGATCCAAAATCTCAAGGTCAAACTCTTGAAACAGTAAAACCCATCTAATCAATCTTGCTTTGGAATCCTTCTTTGTCATCAAGTAGCGGAGTGTTGCATGGTCTGTATGAACTATCACCTTGGCCCCCATGAGATAGGGCCTAAATTTCTCCATTGCAAACACAATTGCTAACAACTCTTTTTCCGTCACCGTGTAATTCACTTGATCATCATTCATTGTTTTGCTTGCATAATACACCGGGTGAAACATCTTGTTTATCCTTTGACCTAAGACCGCTCCCACCGCAACATCACTTGTGTCACATATAAGCTCAAAAGGTAAGCTCCAATTGGGTGCGGTTATGATAGGAGTAGTTGTTAATTTGTACTTGAGAAGTTCAAAAGCTTTCATGCATTCCTCATTGAACACGAACTTTGCATCCTTTTCCAATAGTTTGCACAAAGGATTCACTACCTTAGAAAAGTCTTTGATGAATCTTCGGTAGAAACCCGCATGCCCAAGAAAACTCCTAACCCCCTTGACTGAAGTAGGAGGAGGAAGTCTTGAAATCACTTCGACCTTAGCCTTGTCCACCTCTATTCCTTTCTTTGAGATCTTATGGCCGAGGACAATGCCCTCATCGACCATGAAGTGGCATTTTTCCCAGTTGAGCACAAGATTTGTCTCTTCACACCGAGCCAACACTTTGTCAAGATTCTTCAAACACTCATCAAAAGAGTCACCCACAACACTGAAATCATCCATGAACACTTCCAAGAAATCCTCTACCATGTCGGTAAATATGGCCATCATGCACCACTGGAAAGTGGCGGGTGCATTACACAAACCAAAAAGCATCCTAGAAAATGCAAAGGTCCTGTACGGGCATGTGAATGTGGTTTTCTCCTGATCTTCCAGAGCAATCAATATCTGGTTGTAACCTGAGTACCCATCCAGAAAACAGTAGAAGGCACGCCCAGCAAGTCTATCTAGCATTTGGTCAAGAAAGGGCAATAGAAAATGATCTTTTCGGGTCACTTTATTCAGTTTGCGGTAGTCCATGCACACCCGCCATCCGGTGACAGTCCTGGTTGGAATCAACTCATTTTGCTCATTGGTAACCACGGTCATACCACCCTTCTTCGGCACACATTGCACCGGAGAAGTCCAAGAACTATCCGAGATGGGGTACACAACCCCTGCATCAAGCCACTTGATCACCTCCTTTTTGACAACCTCTTGCATAGCCTCGTTCAACCTCCTTTGATGTTCCACGGAGGGCTTGGCATCATCTTCAAGTATAATCTTGTGCATGCAAAAGGCGGGGCTTATTCCCCGAATATCAGCTAGAGTCCATCCAATTGCCTTCTTCCATTTTTGGAGCACCGCCAATGTGGCATCTACTTGCATGTTAGTAAGACAAGAGGAAAGAATAACTGGCAAAGTTGAACTAGGGCCTAAGAATTCATACCTGAGGTGTGGAGGCAAAGGCTTCAACTCCAACACGGGAGGTTCCTCAATTGAAGGCTTTGTTGGGGGAGTTTACGGGGCTCATAAGAGTAAGACCCCATACCATGTAAATCATTGACACACTCTACCCTTCCTTCATCCTCATTGACATCAAGGTTCAACAATACCGCTTCTAGGGGATCCTCCACATTGATCATGGCACTAGTATTATCAACGATCACCTCCGTGACGATCCACAAAAGACCACACTTCTTTGCTATTTGGATGCTTCATTGATTTGCACACATGAAAGACCACTTTTTCATCACCCACCCGGAAGGTGAGTTCCCCTGCTTCCACATCGACCAATGCCTTCCCAGTTGCAAGGAAAGGTCTTCCCAAAATTATAGGCACCTCATAATCGACCTCGCAGTCGAGAATCAAAAAATCAGCAGGCAAGATAAATTTGTCCACCCGGACAAGAACATCATCAATAATACCAAGCGGCCTCTTCATTGTTCTATCCGCCATTTGCAATCTCATTGAAGTCGCCCTCATTTGCCCGATACCCAAAGTTTTGAACACGGAGTAAGGCATCAAATTGATGCTTGCTCCCAAATCACATAGTGCCTTTGCAAAGTTTGCACTCCCAATGGTGCATGGAATGGTAAAAGCGCCGGGATCTTCTAGCTTTGGATCCATCGAGTGCACAATTGCACTATCTTGGTGAGTTATCTTGATGGTCTCACAATCCATGGATCTCTTCTTTGTCACCAAGTCTTTCATGAACTTGGCGTAACCCGGCATTTGCTCGAAAGCCTCCACCAAAGGGACATTGATTGATAAGCTCTTCATCATGTTACTAAATTTCTTAAACTGGTTCTCATTTTTCTGCTTCGCAATCCTTTGGGGGTAAGGTGGAGGAGGCCTTGGCAAAGGAGCCTTGGCTTTAGGCATAACCGCTTCTGGCATGTCTATTACGTGTTCCCTAGACGGGTTCACGTCATTCTGAGTCTCCACCTCGTTATCCCGAATATCAATCCTCCCTTCCTATTTCAAGTTCTCATCATTCACATTCTGAACAAATAAAGGGATATCATCCTCTTGCAACTCAACTTCATCACTCAAAATTTCCTTTTGTTTGGAGGCATTCACATCACCACCTCGACTGCTTCTTGTAGTTACCGCCATTGCATGCCCGGTATTGTTCCCACCCTTCCGGTTGACTACCGTATCACTAGGTAGAGCCCCCTTAGGGAGAGTATTCAAGGATTATGAGATTTGGCCAAGTTGAACCTCCAAGTTTCTAATTGAAGTATTGTGGGATGCCAATTGGGCATCAGGGTTGGCGTTCTTTTTCATCATCTGTTCAAACATCATTTCGATCCTCCCCATTTCATTGTTTGATGAGCTAAGACCTTGGGATGGAAATGGGGGTGGGTTGTTTGGTTGTTGATACATCGGGGGCCTTTGAAAGCCTTGCCCCCTATTTCCTTGATTGCCATTGTTCCAACCACCCTGATTGTTGTTTCCGCCCCAATTGTTGTTGTTGCCACTCCAGTTGCCTTGGTTGTTCTGATTGCCCCAATTCTGATTTTGGTTGTTGTTCCCCCAGTTGCTATTTCCTTGTTGTTGTTGATTCCCCTAATTGCCTTGGGATCTCCATTGTTGTTATTGCTTAGAAGCATTGCCCCTTTGGCCTTGATAATTGTTCACGTACTGGACTACTTCATTCTGCTCATCATACCCATCATCTTGGTTGAACCCACCACTATCTTCGTCATATTGATCCGGACTCCCTTGGCTTTGTTGACCTCTTTGTCTCCTTTTGTTGACCAACATCTTGACACCCTCCATAGCATTTACCTGACGTGGTGCTTGAACCTGCTGTAATTGTGCCTTTGCTAACTGGTTCATTGTTGTTGTTAGCTCCGCTATTGCTTGACCATGGTCGTGGAGCTCTTTATGCAAATGAATGACTGTGAGATCACCCTATGGCAAATTAGCTCGACTTTGCCAAGCTGAGGAAGTGTCCGCCATCTCATCCAATATTTCACAAGCCTGATCATACGGTGTGTTCATGAAATTGCCCCCTGCGAGCTGGTTCACTATACACTGATTTGTTGTGTTAATGCCACGGTAGAATGTCTGTTGTATCATCGCCTCGGTCATATCATTGTTTAAACATTCTTTCACCATAGTTCAGTATCTCTCCCATATCTCATGAAGTGGTTCGTTGGGCTCCTGTTTGAACGCCAAGATCTCATTCCTCAAAGTCGCCATGTGACCCGGCGAGAAAAACTTTGCTATAAACTTGTCCGCCAACTCATCCCATGTATGGATGGTATGGTTGGGAAGTCTCTCCAGCCAGTCCAATGCTTTCCCTCAAAGTGAGAAAGGGAATAATCTCAACCGCAATGCATCCTCTGACACATTCGTCTCTTGCTTCCCCAACAGGTATCAACGAAGCCTTTAAGGTATTTGTACGCATTCTGATGGGGAGCTCCTGTGAAGTACCCTCGCTGCTCCAACAAAGTCAACATCACATTGGTAATTTGAAAATTATCCGCCCGGATCTGGGGTGGGATAATTGCACTGGCGTAGCCCTGGTTTGGAAGCACCCGAGGTACGGCTCTTGGAGGAGGCGGGGGAGGGTCTGGAATATTGTCATTGGCCTGTCGGCCTCTCCTTTGTCCTTGAGGTACTAGAGGTACCTCCTCCTCTCCATTATCATCAACCTCCTCCCAAGGTGGAATATCTCCAAGAGGAGCATTGTTTGCCATTTTTGTACCTGTATTGATAATTCACCCAAGTCAGTAAACTAGAAGGAAATAAAAACAAAACAGAAAACTAGATAGATAGATAGCCAGAACCGTTTAGCTCCCCGGCAACGGCGCCAAAAAGTGATCGGGTCCAACCCTACACCGCTACAGAGTGGCAAGAGCGGTAGATGCAGCTTTTACCCGAGAAGGTCGGGATCGAATTCGCAAGGAGCTAGAATAATTTTGGGATTGGGTTCCTATCTAAACTAGCAATGCGCAATGTAATTGTTTACACTTCCAAACATGCTTTGATATTTTTACTATTCTAAATTTTATACTAATGATGCCGGAAATTTTACTAAGTATGATATTTTTTTGTAGGGTTTTCTTGATTGGTAAAGAGGCACTAGGGAAGTGACTGACTCCTAGGTGAATATCTAACGGGATCTAAAACTTAGGGCAATTTGTTATAGCTGGGATCGTGATATAGCCAATGCACGAAAGTACTCACTCTATACCTCTCGGTAGTTTGAGTGACTATGCCTTAATTGGCTTTCTCAAGTCCAATTGGGTGTTTCAAATTTGTGCAAGAAAAATTGACTCAATTCGGGTATTACTATCTCTAGGTTTAACCCTTTAATTGGGGCTATCAATCTCTTGAATGAGATAGAATGCACCCCAATTCCTTGTTGGCCTGAATTTTCTAGACTTGGACTCTCTTCCTCAAGAAGAGCCTAAGTCAAAAAGGCACAAATTAGTGTTTGAAACCACCAATTCAACATTAAAAGCACAAAACAGGCCAAATATTATTCACCCACAAACATCTAAGCCCTAAAATAAGAGATCCATTAAATACCCACACTAGATTGAGCCACAACCCTAGCTAATGGATTTAGCTGCTCATAATTGAAGAAGAAATCATAGATTGAGATGAAGAATAACCCATAAAATGTAATTACAAGTTAAGATTCCAAGATTAATTGCTAAACAAGATACAAAATTACTCAAAATAGGTAAAATATGGTGTTCTCGTGCTCAGCTACAGATAAGATGACCTAAAAATCTGAAAAAGTAGTATTTATACACAGCCAAATTTTCCGGACAAAAATGCCCCTGACGGAGGTACCGCTGACAGCGGAAAATGGACCGTTGCAGCGGTAAGGCTACCGCGGCCGCGGTAAATCAACCGCGGATTGCGGTCTTCAGCTTTAACTCATACTCCAAGCTCTCTGAATCTCTTCTCCGCGGACTGCAATAAAAGGACCGCTGTCGCGGTAGAGGTACCGCGGTTGCATAAAATCACCGCGGACCGCGGTAGCTTTTAATCCTAGAAAATAATCTCTCTGAACCTTGCCACCGCGGACCGCGATAACGGGACCGCGGTCGTGGTGGGTCTTCTGCGGCCGCGGTGGATTTTCCGATGTAGCGCTGCTTTGACTTGGTTTTGAACTTGTGCATGTTTCACTCCTTTTTTGAGCTGTTTATGACATCCTTGTCTCCTTTTGACCAAACACTGCAAACAAGCATAACAAGTTAGCTTTTGGGAATACTTGTACACATTTTAGTCCAAAACTCAAGCAAAAAGGAGCATCAATAGACTTGAATCCCTAGTTATCAAAGACCCAAAGTCATCCTGGGAATTGCGAACCAAAACAGCTCGTTACTGCCTCGTGGATAGGCAATTGTATAGAATACGAAGGACCATTGGCCTGATGCTTGGGAGCCTCGGAGGCAGACTACGTGATGAGAGAAGTCCACGAAGGGATTTGCGAGAACCATTTCGATGCAGATTCGTTAGTTCTAAAACTGGTTAGGGCAGGTTACTATAGGCCCTGGATAGAGCAGGACGCAAAGACATTCATTCGGAAATACGACAAATGTCAACGCCTTGCGTAATTGGTGCACCAACCAGTATAGCTATTGCATTCGGTGTTGTCCCCATGGCTATTCATGAAATGGGGAATGGACATAGTCGTTCCTCTGCCACCGGGCCCCCGAAAGGTAAGATTACTATTAGTTTTAACTAACTACTTCACTAAATGGGTTGAAGAAGGTCCTTAACAAAAGATCGATAAATGCGAAATGATGGACTTCATATAGGACCACGTAATTTGCCGATTCGGAATACCGAAGAAGATTGCTTGTGACAACAGGCAGCAATTGATAGGCACAAAAGTCATAATTTTTTTGGAAGATTTGAAAATCAAGAGGATCACATCTTCACCATACCATCCAAGTGCTAACGGACAAGTAGAATCAATAATAAGGTGATTATCCAGAAGCTTAAAATAAGCTAGAAGCTGCTAAAGGCAAATGGAACGAAGAGTTACCGGGTGTACTATAGGCATACCGAACAACGGCAAAGTCAAGTACGGGAGAAACACCTTTCTCTCTGGTATACGATGCAGAAGTTCTGATACCGGTGGAAGTGGGGGAACCAAATCTAAGGTTTTCCCGATCAGACGAAGAAGCAAACAATGAAGCGATGTTTGTGAGGCTGGACTTGCTAGACGAACACAAGGACTTGGCATACGTAAGGATGGTGGCCGAAAAGCAAAGGATGAAAAGATATTATAATTGGAGGGCCAATCTCTGCTACTTCAAAGTAGGGGACATGGTTTTGAGAAAGGTGACTCAGAGCAATCGGGAAGTCAACGCCGGGAAGCTGGGTCCAACATGGGAATGTCCTTACCATGTTTCAACTATTACCGGTAAAGGATCGTACGAATTGGAGAATCAAGATGTAGTCAAGTTGCCCAGTAATTGGAACATGAATCACTTCAAAAGGTACTATTGCTGATGGATCCTATCAAAACAGAAAGTATGTGCTGCACTCTTTTTTCCTTCGGTCAGTTTTTGTCCCAACCGGATTTTTCTGGCAAGGTTTTTAATGAGGCGGCAACAGAAAGCATACTACGAAAGAAGCGTCATTGGTAAAAATAAGACCTTTAAATCACAAGGCATTAAAATCTTCATATCAATAATAAACTGCTATGGGATGGTTAAGTAATCTTTGGCTCGATAGCAAACCGCTGATGGAAAGCAAAGCTTGTCATCGAACCAAAGACTATTTAACCATTCACAAGTTGCTTAATGAAGCAAGACTTCCACTGTTCCAACTCGCATATTTCACATTCGAACAATGGGGAGAATAGTAATATATACGACAACAAGAATGCCACGAAAACCAGGGACTGCTAGAGCTGGGAATAATAATGTATCATCGGGACCGGGGACTGCACGCCCAGCCCCATAGAATACGTTATACAAGTTAGCCACATGTATTGGCAATTTTTTTACTTTAGCAAATGAATGCTCATGTACTTTTAAATATAGAAGAAATAAAATAAAGTACTTTTATTTTTTATCTTATTTCTTATCTAAATAATGCGTTGATTTTATCATCTAAGAGTTAATCAAAACTTATATTGCTTATTCTAGAATGAACATGAGACGTCTTTTCAAGTGCACCATAAACATAAGAGGGCCCTCTCTTATGAAACCCTCATAGTAAAGGGTTGATTCCGGAAGAATTTGTGCCCGGAATCAAAAGCTATCGGATAAAGATATATCCGAAGCTTTAATCAATTTAACGCAAACGGAATACATTTTTCACAACACTTAAGCAAAAATTCTTTATTTATCAAAGTGCCAAACTTAGTGAAAAGTTTGGCATAGGTACAAGATATAAAAAAAGGAGAAGAAGCTAAGCGACATTGCCGCCGGAGCCCGAAGGGAGAGAGGGATCTACGTCTCCCCCAGTGGAAGAAGACGGATTAGATTCCGGGTGCAGCAGGCCGAGCAGGAAGATTTTCTCGAGCAGTTAGCTCTAATTCTCAGGCCTTGACGATGCAATCATCAATATCGATGATGCCCGCTTTGGCCTCTTCCAAGGTTTTTCTCCACATATGATATATAGCATAAGTCTTCTCAAATATGAGGGGATCCTCTTGGTAATGGAGTTTTGCTTTAAGTTAATCAACCTCAGCCTGAAGGTCATCCCTTTCAGATCTCATGGCACCGAGACGAGAAGTTTAATAGTTGTAGATAAATGGATCCGATTTTGCTCCATGATTCTCTTAAACCTCTCCTCCATCTTGGCCCTCTTCTCTTCGGAAACTCGCGCTAGACAGTAGTGAGCATAGCGTCATGTAACTCGGCCTACTTAGCCTTGGCCTCTTGAAGCTTTTCGTGCAATTGAGCAGTTTCTTGATTGTGGGCCATTTTATCTGCTCACTCTACTGCAATCGAGACTAGAGCTCGTCCATGTCAGCATCTTTTGCCTCTAGAACTGAGAGGCGTGCAACAAGTTGGTTCCTTTCAGCCAACAGTTGATCTCGCTCGGAAGCGAGTCCTTGCTTATCAAGGATAAATTTCTACAGGCCTTCGGAAGTGAGAAAGTTGGCCTATAAAAATGAATATCAAGGTTAGAATTCCCATTGCAGCAGATAAATGAAAAAGAAGTGATAAGAAAACAAGTACGGTACCGCCGCTGCCGCGTTGTGCATAGCATTATTTAACAAGCATTCCCCGGAAAGGGAGCGCATATTATTCCAATATATTTCTAAAGCCACTGGCTTCAGATAGTTTACAAGCTCCACCGACTTAGACAACAGATGACATTCCTTCGAAATCTAAAGAGTAGCACTTCTCTTCCCCCGAGGATCTAGGGAAGGGTGTGAATAATTGTGCCCCAAATTTCCATGTCGGGAGACCGGGGGGAGAAGCACCTCTTTCTCGAACATCTGTCACCGGTGGATGAGATGCAGTTGGTGTTGGTAGCAAAGGTGCAGCTGGTGTTGAGGGGCGTAAAGTTGTTGGTGTGGAAAGAAGAGAAGCATCTGCAATAGGGGCAGTGATGGTTGTTGCTTGCTCGGTGGTTGAAGGTAGAAGAAGCCCAGGGTCCGAACCCCTTGGACCGGAAGCAGCAATGGGTATTGGAAAGCGAGAATTAACATTATCCACCAAGTCCATCTCGCCCCAAAGCTCTTGGGTTTCTCCTGCAGACGGGTTTTAAAGCTCCCCCGGCTGAGCATCCAGTTGAGTTGATGAAGATCTTTTCCTCCTTTGAAGGGAAGCCTCTCCATCACTAGCTTCCCCTTCGTTATTGAGGACCACTGTATCTATGGCCAGCTTGATCGTTGTTTCCATTATCTTCTTCCATTGGGCCCCAACTGAGGAAGAGCGTCATATTTTTGGTTACTTGTTTCAGGTTGGGGACTTCGAGAAGAGGCACCCTCACCGGAAGCTAGTTCACGAGCACTACTTCGAGCAAAGCACTTTGTAACACCTTCATGGCCTCTTCGGGGTCAGCTAAGGCATCGACCTCGGGGCAGGTGATAGAGCCCTGCGAAAGTCTTGAATCGGACAAAAAGCGAAGTTAGCAATTTTTTATGAAGTTACCTGTGTTCGTACAAAGATAAAAGGAAGAAGAACTTGGATTACCGTAATTTTTTACTTTCCAACCGTATTTGAGGGCCATCTCCTTCCATCAGCGGGATTCTAGTGTTGTTATTTCCAGAATTTTCTGGACCCACTGGTCCAGACCTTGAACTTATGGTGGCTCTCATCGGTTAGCTGGAAAAAAAGAAATAAAAAGATCAGCAACAACAGAAAACAACCTTTCACGAAAGAAGAAAATGAGTAAATCGTAAACTTATGAAAGCGATTCCACGGTTCAATAAAAGGCGGAGCAGTAGCCAGGATAATATCCTTGATAGCGATGATGACAAATCGCTCCATATACCCGCGATCATTGTCATCATCCATGCTGGTGAGAAGAGCGTGATAGCCACGTTTACCAAAGTTTATTACTCCCCCACGAAAAATTTTAGGGGAGTAGAAATTCATCATGTGTGTAAGGGTTAGGGTTTTCTTGGTCTTCGTGCACAGCTGGCAAAGGCAAGCCACTATTCGCCATATAGATGGGTCCACCTGTGCAAAGCAGATGGTACCGGTGGCGAAACTCCAAAATTACGAGGTCTAGCCCTTCATTCGACCCAGGGAGAATGGACCCAAGGTAAAGGGATACGTATAGACATACGTGAAATCCTCCTTGGTGAAGGTAACCCGATCTATCATATCTGAAGCGAGGATGTCAAGATTATGGCAGTTGCAGTCCTCCTTCACAGTAGGAATACTAGAAGGGAGAATGGAGGAGGGATACCTGCTAACAGCCCAAGTCCGTGAAGACGCGGAAGGGGCCTTCTCTTGGAAGTCGTTAGCAGTGCTAAGGTGTTTGGGTATGGTGGTGTTTACAGTAGGAGGTTCAAAATCGGCTTCAACGTCCTAGTTTTACTTTGGGCCTCCACCGAAGAGAAGGCTAGACTTTCTAAAGAATGTAGTGGAAGAAGCCATGGTAGTAAAGAGGCAGTAAAATTTTTTGCTAAGAGAGTTAGAGAAGATAAAAATTCTCTAAGCATATGAAGAGTGAGTGTACAGAAGAAGAAAGAGTTATGAAGATGTTGGAAGTAAATAAGTAAATTCATGAGTAGAAGTGAAGATATAGACGATAAAAATCGTGGTCATGATTACTTCGAAAATATTTGTTGAATCGTGGGGTAACACGTATTCGGGGTATAAATGCGAGAAGACGTGCGTCCTTTCAAACGTCAGAAACTGTACAGGGACTTTCCCATCAAGAAAGGGATCTTCACAACTTCCCCATGACACAAAGATGTGACATTGGAAAGCAGGGAGACTATCTGTATGAGGTAAAATTGATTTATAATAAATGGTTGAATGATAGCGTGACACGTGGAATCGAAGACAGGTAAAAGGCGAGTCAAGTAACGATCAGTACTGGGAACAACAACTACAATTGACATCGGGTAAATCTCGAAGGGATCATGGTCAACGGGAGCAGATCGAGTATTTGCCATTAGATAGCATTCAATGAAGAATATTCTCTAAATTAAATGGGCAACCGTTGCAACGAATATTTACATTCATAGCCTGCCGTTACATATTCAGTGGTATCTCACTGATGGCTCGGGCCCCCCCGGAAGGAGGCCTTCTTCGCCTTCCACCTAAGCTGCGCAGGAAAGGCCCAAAGCCAATCCCAGGGAACAGTGAAGCTTCATAGGGTCTTTCTGTCCAGGTGCAGGTAGTCCGCATCTTCACAGACATGTCTATTTCACCGAGCCTCTCTCTGTGACAGTGCCCAGATCGTTACGCCTTTCGTGCGGGTCGGAAGTCTTCTTTCCTTTCTCGACGGTGAAGTAAGACCAAGCTCATGAGCTTATTAATGACTCTTTTATTGTCATTTAAGTGGGGCTTGATCCTAAGATCTTGTTTCCCTAGGTGTTGCTATAAATAGCAGGCTCGACAGATATTGTAAGACATGAAAATTCTTGGCAAAACATATGCTATATTTCACTTTCGCTCTCAATTAAATAACTTTATTTGCTCTTTTACATTGTTTTCATTTTTATCCTAGGAGACTTTGCGCTCGGAGCCAGACTTGTCATCTTCTTCAATTTCAATTGCTAAGTCTTATTTTTAATCTTATTTCTTTATCATTTCGGGATCAAATCAGTCCGCTTGTCTATAAACCACGTTTTAACTGTATCGTTTTGTGGGTAAACATGACCTACATGTAACACGTTAATAAAGCAATATACTTCGTAATTTGTATTTATCTATTGACACATGAGAGATGAAGTATTAATGAGAAAAACGTATACTAATTAAGAAGCTTCCAGAAATAGTTATGTCAAAATTATACAAGAGACTACAGGATAATGTAGCGAAAACAAACAAATTAATGTAAAATTATTCAATACATATGCTATTCGACGGAATAATCTGTACTGATAAAATAATAATCAAGATGAGTATAATCTAGTACATAATAAATAAATAAAAGATCAAATAAATTACTAACAAATTTCCTACATTTGTTCCATGCGTGAATGATAAATTATCAACATACTACCTTCAACAGGTCATTGATTCCATGGCACTTGAGTCATATAACCATGTGTTAGAATTTATCGTTGTAAAGCATCTTTGGTTAGTATACTTACTATTATCAGACTTTGAAAAGGTGTCTTGTATCTCATTTAACGTGATCAGTTTACCATCTCCAATCATAGTTATCCAAAGAATTCAAAGCCCAAATTTAGAAGGTAAATCATGTGTCAAGCTGTTCAAAGACTTCTTATTGTAAAAGACTTACCTCTCTTATCAAATAAGTTTATAAATTTAGCATACGAGAGCTCTTCCTGGCACAAGTAACATCAATTAATATAATATGTTTATTCTTCCAATCTAAGAAATTTCGAAAATGGTTTCCGGCAAAAACATTAGTTCATATAGCATTAGATCGAGTATTTGTGTACATATTCACGAAGCAATATTTAATAAATACTGTAATCCCATCACTAATTCCAACCGACTTAGCTCAATTTTTCCTTAATATTACTATTTTAATTTTAATTTCATATTACTTGCTCCAAGCAACATCATCATTTGGATTTCAGCATTGAGAGATGGCTGCACATCATACTAGCTCTAGTGTCACATTAGATTGATCGTGTAACACTGTAATTGCAGTTCTTCATTATTCCTATAAAGCGACTGGGTATTCCAAGCTCTGCGCTTTCTAACTAGAACAAATAAAACCTTCTTTTGGATTTCTGAAGGTCAAAGTTTGAAATTAAAAACAAAATAACTAGATTTGGATATTAATAACTCTTATCATTTAATTATGATTAATCAATATAATTAATTATATTTTTATTTATTACTTAATTTACAATAAATTAATATATACATTGAGTGAATTACATATTTTTCATGAGCGTTGAGTAAACGCCTAAGACGGCTTCTAGTGCTAGAATATATATATATATATATATATATATAAGTTTGCCTTCTCATTTAGCCAAGTGGCAAGTTATTAAAAATCCAAGTGGCAACCTATTAAAATTACACATGGCAACTTAAGATTAAAAATTAATTTTATTAAAATGCAAGTTGTAACAGCCAGATTTTTCGGGCTATCAACTAACTGGGGAATCCCAAATGCATAGGCCCCTATTCTGTAAAATTACTATATTTAATAATAAAATATTACTAAATTATCGTATGAGTAAATTTCGGGATACCAACCTAAATGGGAATCCCATTTATAACACAAACTGGCGCAATATCCCTTTCTCCACACGAATAACGCGTAAATATTAAAGCTGATCTCCTTGATTTTCTCCACACGAATAACGCGTAATATTGGGAATTTCAAAAAGCTTAAACCTAAGCCTTTTGATATGTTCCGCAATTTTGTTGGATTGGGATACAGAGAGAGAAGGGGAGACATTCAAATGTGAAATTAATTTAACATTTTTAGAAATTCTGATGATTTTTCCGGTCATTTTTTCTCATCTTTTTCGCCTCTGGATTCTGGAGAGATGTGTCGTTTAGGAGACGACGACATCTAAGCCAAATATTTCGGGATAACAACTAAATGGGGAATCCCAAATGCATAGGCCTCTATTTTACGGATCTTTTTATGGAAAATTTATTTTTCCATACAAATAAATTACTGCATTCCATATATATCTATATACTGCATTCCGTATATATATATATATATATATATATATATATATATATANACTTAATACTACGACTACTACTACTATATTACTATATACTACGTCGACTACGTACATGTATATATATATATATATATATATATATATATATATATGACGGCATTTGACTATATCAACAATATATCGGGTAACAAGATGAGTTGGAATTTGAAGGTACGAATAGTGAGATTGTGGCACGTTCCAGAACGCGACAAACCAGACAACACCGTCTCCCTTGAATTAATTATTCAAGACGAAAAGGTGCATTCTCTTTTAGTTGCATTTATTTTTTCATAAAAATTTGACTACAATCTCCATCTTCTGCTTTGTACTATGAAATTCATTAGGTTACGCATGTATTTAATCAACTGCAATTTTAATTTTTATGATCTAGATGGAGATACCTCGAATACAGCTTTTCCTTATTTAATAATTAGGTGTGAATGATGCTAATTCTTAATCTGCAATTTAGTATTTTATGTGCGAGAACTTTTTTGGAGATCTTAGACAATAAAATATCTAAGATTATTGTCTTGTGAAAAGTATTTACCATCAAATATGTTGTATGTGTTATTTTGGAAAGGCAAGCATTCACATATTATGTTTTACCCATTGATGCTTCATTGTTTAATATACTCTGTGACAACACTGTACAACTGAGTATTTGCCTGACTCAATATTAATTATGAATTTTTTGTTTCTAGGGCGATCGTACTCATGCGACTGTTGGTCGGTCTCTTATACGTATGTTCAAACCAAAGATAAAAGAATTGGGTTTGTACTTTATGAAGAACTTTATGGTTGGACCAAATTATACGAAACTTAAATACACGCGGCATAAATTGAAGTAAACATTTACTCATAAGACGATTATAGAGGAATCAAATGATCATCTTTTTTATATGAGTATTTTCGACTTAAAACCTTATGAGTATTTGATAAACAAAATTGATGTTGAAGAAAGTGAACTCTTCGGTAAGTATTCAATTCGCAGTTCTTTTATTTGAATGTCTTATCAACTTTGTTCTGATCATTTTTTAAATTATTATAGATGTCATTGGAGAGGTTGTAAGTTATGGTGAAGTAGAATCACATAACCAAGGTGATAAGACCAACACTTATATGAATGTGGAACTTGAAGATCATGAGTAAGATTGCGTCTATGAATTTACTTTGTTATATATTTTAACATGATTACATATCGGTGTCTGATTAAGTTGTTATATATTAACATGATTACTTATCGGTGTCTGATTAAGTTGTTATATAAATTATACAGGAGGAATAATATCTCGGCAACATTTTGGGGAGAATTCGTTGACCAAATCTTGCCACATTTAGAGGGATCACCCCATCAGCCGGTCATAGTTGTTATGCAGTTGATAAAAGCTCACAAATTTTAAGGTATTTCTATTGTCTTGATGACGTGGGATATTTTTTTATGTTAATTTTTTGGTTCAGAAACAAAAGTTATATATAGGCAAATATTCTGTGCGTAATACTTGGCATGCCTCAAAGCTCTGGATTAACCCGGATCTTCCTTAAGCTGTTGATTTTAAGTCCATATTAGTTATTTGATAAATTAAGTTTATGTGGATACTAAAAAAATAATTGTTTATTATTAAAACTATACAACATTGCGTAAATACAGATTGGCAAGTGTGAATGAAGCTAACTCTTCCAGGATCAGTCAAATACCTTCTCAGCGTAGTTATCCGGTTTCTGATGAGTTGGCTACTGGAACTGTAGAAGTTAAAACTATTAGAGACTTGGTCGACTGCATGGAGGTGATTAATTTATTAAACTCCTTTAGAACTAAACTTATGTTATGTTGTGCATGTACAACACTTTCACATCTAAAAATACAATTTGTTTTCGTAAATGTGCACATATGTGTTTTTTAGAATCCCTGTTGCATAAGTTTATGAGCACTACACAATCTGAATATAGAAATATCAAAGATAGAAATCCAAGATTCTTCCCTTTATTAACTTAAGAAGGAAAACATTTCAAAATGATTAAAACAATTTAACCTCATACATTCAATAACTCATTTAAGATGTAAATGCTTAAGATGGTGAAAGCCTCTCCTGGAACTTCACTGTTTGAGATTTTTGTCATCAAAGATGGAAATAATAATTACAACCAGCAAGTGACGTGCAACTCCAATTGATCAAATTTACAAAGTCTTGTGTTATTCATTTTTATTTTTATTTTTGAACTTTGATGACGTCTACTGCTTGTCTTTCACTGTGCTACCACGAAAATGAGGATTTACATTATATTTTCTTGATTCGTAAATCATAATGCTGACACATACTCTCAAATTTATAATGTTATAAAGTGGACACTGAGCACATATCCACATGTGCACCAACTGATAATTAGTAGAGATAGTAGAGGAAAGCGATGATAAAATACCACTCCTTAAAAAGTAAAAAGCTAAAGGTAGTTCAATTTTTTTTTAACATAATCTCTCGACAAACATATAAATCAGTTGTCTTTTTGGCAGGACTTTCCATTTGTAAGAGGAAACAATACCACATCATTTGTAACATGTTCATCTGCCACTCATAGGTTTGATAAGCTTCTCTATTAACTTAAAAAATTAAATAAAACTAAAGTTTTAATTTTTTATTTTAAACGTGTCTTTCAGGTACAAACTTCAAGTCCAAGTAATGGCTCACACTGGTTTTATATCTTTGTTGCTTTGGGATCTTGAAGCAACAAACCTCATTGGGAAGTCTGCTAATGAGTTAAATGAAAGTTCAATTGAGTTATATTTATAAATTTTAATTGTTAGTATATTTTCCCAATAAACGTTAAAAGGTAAATATGATATATTTACAAAATTATAGCAAAAATTCTAGACATCAAAAACACCATTAAATTTATTAGAACTGACCATTTGTTATATCACTCAAAAGGAAGAGCTCTATTATTTTTTCTTTTGATACCATTCCTACCATAATGAAATTGCATGCTAACGATTTTAGGGATGGTTTCGTAGTTTTTTTGTTGTTGTGTTTTAACACTTCTAACACTAATCCGGTCTTAGACTTCTGGTGATGAGTGTTCTTATCTAGTGGAGCTGTATGATATTCTTAACAAAAAAGTCCTGTTTAAAGTGACTGTTAAGAGCTCTAACATTAAAGTGCACGGAAGTTTATAATGTTGTTAAGATCAGCGATGACGATAACCTTATACAACAATATAGCCAATCTCCACAAGATGATACATTCACCGTATGTGATTGTTACTCAAATACTTCATAATATACCAATTTTCCTTTTGATTTTATATAAGGGATTATCAAGTTTAAATTAATTATGTTATTATTTTCTTAATAGGACCCTGATTTTGAGTGTGAGCAACACACTGATGCAGACACAACTTTCAAGGTGACTAATTCAAACTTTGGCTGTATAGCTTCTTATATACAATATGGTTCTAATAATTTACTTTTCCTTTGTAGGATTCAATGGCTGATAATGAGATGACTTCTCCTGCAAAGACCCCTGCTAAAAGAAGTAGAGAAGAAGATGTGTCATCTGTAGTAGATGTTGGTGATGATCTTGCATAATTTTCAAGTAACAAGGTTAAAAAAGTGATCAAAAAGGAGAAAAATCCATGAATTGAAATATTTATTCCCTTTTAAATGACATTATTCGTTCAAATGCATTAGCAAGTACTTTGGTACAATTTGAAGTAGTTTTGTTGGTATTTTGATTTGGTTTCTACCATTTAGGATCATGATTTAGTATCTGAAATTAGTTCACTCTATGTGATATGAACTTTATTTATATTAGAAGTGCAACTGCATATTTTTGAAATATTGTATTAATATCGCATGTGAACATTTATTCAATTATATCATCAAAGAATGACGAGAAGGAACTTAAGAATGACGAGAAGGAACTTCCCCACAGTTTCTTCCCGATCCCCTACCCCATCTCCTTTCTCTTCATTGTGATTTTGAGCAATCCCTTGGTCCGTCTTTATTTCTTCACAAACTAATCATTTTAGCGTTGGTTGGTCTATCTCAGTTTTTCAGTTGACGGCAGGTATGGTGGTGACAACATTTTCGGTGATATTCTTTGGCCGATTGAGACTACGAAATTATTGGAAATTTTCAGAGGTGGGAAGTAATAGATGCTCAAGGAGGTCTGTTAATTTTGATTTTGACGAGTGTCACGAGATGCCATTTTTTCCGATGGAAACCTTGTTGGAATGGTTTTGATAGTTTTTGAGAAGATCTGATGGCTTGTTTGGACTAATTTCTAGATTGAGGTTTGGTTAAGATATATACTAGGATATGAATTGATCATATTTGAATTTTTACCACCGGAAATAGTGGGTGGGGAAGGGAAGGTTTTGGAGGAGCTATGGTGAAGAAGGATGAAAAGAGAACAACAATTAAAATTTTGGTAAATTGGTTTTAAAAGGGATGTGACCCAGATATTACTAATGTCAAACAATAAATTGTCTTAGTATCTGGCGTGGTATTCATGTCAGGCAATTGAGATACACGCTCTGAGGGAGAGATTTATTTTAAGTATTTTTATCAAGTTGGGGTGCTAAAATAGGAAAATCGAAAGTTCATGTATCGACTTTAAAATCCGATGCAAATTTATGTAGCTTAGAAGCCATTATGCCTTTAAAAAATAGTTTCTGGTAGCTAGCTAACAGTTTGACGCCGCATTTCTCATGAAAACTTAGCGATATTAGTAATCATGATGTGCGTTTTGTTGGGAAAATAATATTTCGCGCAGGAATAATATCCACGTTAAATAATAATAATATAAAAGAATAATAACGATACCAAATCTTTTAATAAGGTAAAATATAATATTCGAGCGAAAGAATATAATACCACTATAATATTATAATTCGATAATATCAAGACTTTACTACAACTTAAAAAGAAATAGCATTTTTTATTTTAAATACCTCACTGCGATATCACTCTCGCTAACTATTTTATCTCACATACTCCAGCATGTGTTTTCAAATGAAACGAAAGCTTCTACTTATAGGAATCTTCACTGCCCGACATAGCCAATCGCAATTGGCTTTGCTCAAATCTGGTTATGATTGCAAATTGCTCAAAAAGTTTGTTGCACAATGATCACGTCCAACTATGCCTTATAAAAAGAACTAAGCGGTCGTTGTAAATATAATCCGCTTTACAAGTCCGGAGTCGAATCCCACAGAGAACTAAGGCTTAGCTACAACTGTTCAATATTGCTAAGAAGACAAGCTCGAACAATTCAACAACAACAACAACAACAACTACCCAATAAAATCCCACCAGGTGGGGTCTGGGGAGGGTAATGTGTACGCAGACCTTAACCCTACCCGATAGGGCAGAGAGACTGTTTCCGATAGACCCTCGGCTCAGAGAAACAAGCTCGAACAATTCCTAAGTTATAAATATTAAGATTCTTATATCTAATTAACTAAATAAATAAATTAGTAGTTTAACAACTAAAGATACTACGGGTTGGAGAAAAGATTAAGGAGGTCTAGAGTGATGATTTTCCCAACTGTCGGAATCCTTCCCACTATGTCTTCTATAATTTCGCCCAAAGTATTCTCTACCGATCATGAGCGCTCTGCGTGTTGTAATTCTCTCCCGAGTAATTACGAAAATTTACTAGACATACTCTCCCGAGTTACGCTAGCTGGCATTAATTACAGCTCACTTAGATCGCACCCAAGGTTTCGTTATCCCTAATCCCACCTTTAAACCCTTGGTTATTGATTCCTCACATACGTCGGGAGTGATGTTGTTCAACAACTACCTATCTATGCACTCTCTCCCGAGTAATACATACTAAATAGGCACAGCTAATTGAGGGTCCTTCAATCAACCACAAGAATAATATAGTTGAACAAATAGAGAAAATACTACGGATCAATTATATAAAAACATAACAATAATTCATCCTATAAAAAAGTTTCATCAAAACCCTAGATAACAAATTACCTATTCATAATAGTATGTAAAACTACAATACTAAAAGTCATAACCAACAATTAAAAATAGGAAGAGGAAGGAAAAACTCGTAGAAGAATTCCCCGCCTTGCTCTTATTGTGTCTCTGCCTCCTTAGGTCGAATCTGTGTCAAAAGTATGTCCAACATGCTCAAAATACCATTTTTTCCATGTATATATACCAAGTAGGGTTGGGCCCAAACAATTATACCTTCTCTAATGTGAAAAAGGACAAGTTTTTCAGGCCTGGACTAGCGCGGGCGCGCTAGTGACCGCGCTAGTGGCCGCTCATATTAACAAGTGCACTGCCTCAGTCCGCAACCAGGTCCGCGATCGTGTTTTCTACCGCATTTTTCACCCTGTTCCATTTGAAATTTGGAAAAATATAAAACATGAAAGTTGTATCCCTTTGAGTTAGATTTCCAACCATATATTATATAGTACAAATTGAATTTTGAGCAAAGAGATATGTCTATTTTACTAGACAGTACGTAATATGCCTACTCGAGTCTTCATTTGTTCTTAACTATCAAAGTTGACCCCTGACACGATCCCGGCTTAATTCCTTGGACTTTTACTCAGACTTCAAAGCTCCAAATCACTTGAATTCATTCCGTAACATCAATATAGCTAGGAATCACTCCTACAAGGCATAAAACATACAGTTAGTGCAAAACACTAGCGGTTAAAGCTCAAACTCAATTAAAGTGCAGTAAATTAGAGTGTAATAAACGACTAAAATATGCAATTATAGCCTATTATCAACACCCCACACTTAAACCATTGCTCGTCCTCGAGCAATCAAACTGCACTTTATATAGACACGACCTTTTTTAAAACAATTCTCCTAACTCATCACACCAAGAATATTTAAAATAGACTAAGCACAAAAGCGTAACATCTTCACCTCAAGATTGACTCACAAGTACCACGCATTATTCACAACTCACCCACTTACTCCAACATAGAGATCACTGACATTACCTTTCCTTCATGAATCAAGTGCCCTCACACAACAAAAGAGAGTAGTTCTACACAATAAAATTTAAGAGCACTTAGGATCTCAATATAGAAAGAATTCACTCACTCTCAGAAATAACATTCATATGCCACAAAGAATGCACCATAGGCTTGCCCGTAGTGTATTACTCTACTAATCGAGCTCATTCAGTCTAGGATCAAGTAGGACTTTATTTGGTTGTAATGTAGGCTGCGGGACGGGTAGGATACATTTAGATAGAAGAGTGACTACACCTCCATATGCACTTTAATACATATACTTTAACATTCAAGCCCATGCTTACGTCAAACCATGACTCCACCTTCACATCTATATACATCAACTCCCAAACTATTTAAGCACAATAACATCATGAGTCACCACTTATCAATGAAAATCTGCACACAATACAACTATTTTTTATTTTATTTTTTCAATACAAATGGCTCTTGCTCTTTCAAATCAGTGCACCTTTCTCCTTATTTTATTATTTCCACTCAAAAGCCAAACCAACCACCCCACACTTTAACTTTTATAAAGTTCATAACAATTCAAGTGCTCATGAGAGGTGAAAAGGTTCAAATAGATGGTTAATTCAAACAATTGGGTAAGGCTTGTAATGTGGTTGCCAAAGAAACAGGATTACAGGCTCAAAAGGGTTCACTACAATACATAACAATTAGGCGGGTAAAATATACATATCTGGCTCAACAAAGAAATGCCTATATCACTTCCAATACGGAACAAAACTACTATTTCGCTTCGCAAACACACGGGGCAAGTTCTAGACATCAAATGCAATGCACTGAATAACGCAAAACCTTACACACACATGGCACATAACTCGATCAGGATTGAACTCATAGACACTCTAGTCAAATCAATTAAGCAAAATTAAGACCATACAATTTAAGGTATTTCTACAAGAGTCAAAAACTGAGCCTAAGCGTCACAGCCAAAGTACTCACTATTCTCAAGGCATAACAACGTCAAGAGATATTGCTTCAATTCAATTCATCTCACACTGGCTCCTACTCCTAAAAAAATAAAACTAACTACACCCGGTTCAAATAAAACCCTTGCAAAAGAACCGCGACACAAAGAAAAACCAAGGGGGAAATACTACACTACCTACAAAGAAAATCTTTTTGTCCTTTTCTCTTTAGACTTAAATCCCTCAAGAAAATAGTCTAGGATATCCATCGTCGGGAAAAGTCCAATCTTTAAAAAAAATCCCCTCAACAAAATATTCTAGGATATCCATCGTCCGGAAAAGTCCAATCTTTTAAAAAAATCCATTATTCAATTAAACTAACACAGATAAAATAGCATAGAAAGTCACCCAGACAATCTCCTCACCCCACACTTTAAATTGTGCATTATCCCCAATACACACCATACTAATAAGAGGGTAAAAGAAACTCCCTGGTAGGCCAAAGTCCGAAGCACTAGCAGCTCATGGGGTACTCAGACTTCTCTCAGGCTTGGTCCTTCGTGCGGGTACCTCACACTTAGTTCCAACCATCTGCTTCGCTGATGCATCCTTCCAATATCTTTGCTTTCCATGCTCCTAGAAAATCAAAAATTGACACTACAGAAATAATACAATTAAAAAAATAAAATAAAAATATAAAAGAACACAATAAAGCTGGCTTGCCTCCAACAAGCGCTTGATTTAACGTCGCGGCACGACGCGAATCACTTTCTGCCTCCACTTTGAACTTATAAATTGGACCCCAAGTTTTGATCTACTCTATGATCATGCTCCTGTGGTGGTGGAACGAATCTGACTGGCCCAATAAAATAATATAGTATTCTGCACTTCTTGGCCTTTAGATGAGGTGTGTAATTCCGACTTTCTGGCAAGAAGAACTACAGAATGCTGGCATCTTGTTCCTTACTCCTTGACTCCTCAAATGGCTCGGACGACTCTATTTCCATATCATCATCTAAACACAATGTGGAAAAAATGCTTGGAGTGTGGACCAATGCGCTCAGCTACATGAACATTGGGACTGTCTACATTCTCAACACTAATGACAATAGAGTCAACTAAATATGTATCCTCAATATCCTTGGTTGACTCTAGTATCTCTTCTACAACATCGACATCCTAAAATCTAGTTCGATTGATTGTTGGTGTTCTACTCTGGCCTTCTCCTCTAGCTCATCCTCGTATTTTTTTAAATCCTCCAGTATAAGAGCAATTTCTGCAGCCAATTCATGCTCATATTGGCTGTTATCCACAATATCAACTTGTTGCGCTTTATAAGGTTCAATTAATTTATTCACTTGAGCCTCCAAGTTGTGAATAGTTGCCTCTTGCCTTTGTATCTGCCGTGGTCTCATATCATATAGTTCCATGCAACACTTTTAACATATCTTCGATCTCTTTCCGGTCATCATTCCTGGGTTCTTTGTTCCTATTAACTTCACAACAAAGAGAAGAACCATCAAAGTAAGGGGCTGGAGGAAGATAAGAACTATAAGCACAACTATGAAAGTGACCATCTTGACCACCACACATATCACACACATTCCACATATAAGATTGAGTTGGTGCACAAAACTCGCTCTCCGAAATATTTTGATAATTTTGCCCTGGGTGGTTTCCTTCACAATATGCATAAGGAGGATTAAAAGTAGAATTACTGATAACTAGGGATTATGATGCATTTTACACTCCTTCTTGCTTAAGTTTTGATTTGAAATGTGTACAAAATAGTCCCAAAGGCTCACAAGTTGTGCTTGATTGCAGGTTTGATCATCAAGGTGACAAGGTGTCAAAAACCAGCTCAAAAAGGAGTGAAACTTGCACAAGTACCAAGACAAGACCAAGCTCAGTCAAACAGGGCCAATGCGGCCGCACACTATTCTGTATGGCCCGCAATGAAGAGAATCAGAGAGTGCTAAATTCCAGGCAACCAAGTGATGCGGCCGCACTCAATTCTGTGCGGTCGCATTGACTTCATTGCGGCCGCACTCGGTTCTGTGCGGTTCGCAGAGCTCAACTTCAGAGAGTTGTCAAATGGGAGGATTATTACCAATGTGGTCCGCGTTCCATTTTGTGCGGATCGCAACAGGAGCCACCGCGGCCGCGGTGCATTTTGTGCGGTCCGCGGTGTCTCTGTTCAGAGAGCAAGATTTCTAAGCCAAGAGCCTTAGTCCGGTCGCACTCGATTTTGTGCAGTCCGCACTAGCCCGGCTGGGGTATTTTTTTCTAGAATATTCGGCCTAGTATAAATAGTTTCTTTTCCCTTTTTTAGGGTATCAGTTAGATTCTACAGCTGAGCTGCGCTCGTGAATAGGGTTTTCTTGCCATTTGGAGTAATTTTACAATAATTTTACCATTGAATCTTCAAGTTTTAATTAGTAATTTAATTTTATGGGTTTATCTTCATCTATTTCTTTGATTGCATCTATAATTATGAGTAGCTAAACCCATTAGCTAGGGTTGTGGCTCAACCCTAGTGTGGGTAATTGATGGGTCTTGTGTTTTGATGCTTGATTGGCTATGGATGTTTGGTATTTGGGCTAATTTAGGGTTTTAATGTTGAATTAGTGGTTACAAACACTAGTTTATGCCTAGTAGACTTTGGATCTTCTTGAGAAAGATAGCCTAAGTCCATAAAATTGGTGCAACAAGGAATTGGGGCGTATTCAAGAGATCGACAGCCCCAATTAAAGGGTTAGACCTAGAGATAGTAATACCCAACTTGAACCTTGATTGCTTGCACAAATTTGCATACCCAATTGGTCTTGAGAAAGTTAATTCGGGAAAAATCACTCAAGCTACCGAGAGGTATAGAGTGAGTAGAATCGTGCAATGGTTATATCATACTCCCCAAATGTGACAATCTAGCTTTAGACTCAAGAATTCGTCAATTGACCACCTAGGAGAAAGTCACTACCCTAGTGCCTTTTATCCATTTGAACAACTTGCAATAGTTTAACCGTAGCTTTACTTGGTCTAATTTAGCATTGTAGTATTATAAAATTAGAATTAAATTCAAAACCAAACATGTTTAGAAGTGCAATTAGGAACAAATACACAACTCGACTTTAGATAGAAAGTCGACTCCAATATCTAGCTCCTTGTGGAAATCTATCCCGACCTCATCGGGTAAAAGCCGCTTCGATCTCTCTTGCTACTCAATAGTAGTACAAGGTTGGCTTCGATCACTTTTTGGCGCCGTTGCCGGGGATCGAACGGTTTTGGCTATCTATCTAAATAGTTTTGTGTATTGTTCTTCTTTACTTCTGCGTTAGTAATTTGTGAGTGTCACAACTTCAGGTACAAAAATGGCAGCAAACAACAATGACCCTTTTGGAAATATGATTGTGGGGGAGGAGGTAGATGATAATAGAGAGGATGAGGTGCATCTTGTCCCTCAAGGACAACGGAGAGGCCGCCAGGCCAATGCTAATGAAAATGTTCCAGACCCTCCTCCGCCACCTCCAAGAGTGGCTCCTCGAGTGCTCCCAAACCAAGTCATGCAAGTGCAATTGTCCCACCCCGGATCCGGGCGGGCAATTTCCAAATTACTAATGTGATGCTGACACTGCTGGAGCAACGTGGGTATTTCACGAGCGCCGCCAATCAAAATGCTTACAAACATCTCAAGGTGTTCGTGGATACCTGTTGGGGCAGCAAGCAAACTAATGTGTCCGAGGATGCACTTCGGTTGAGACTCTTCCCATTTTCACTTAGAGGGAAGGTGTTGGATTGGCTTGAGCGACTTCCCAACCATTCCATCACTACTTGGGATGAGTCATGGTGGACAAGTTCATTGCAAAGTTCTTCTCACCGGGGCATATGGAAGCATTGCGGGATGAGATCTTAGCTTTCAAGCAGGAGCCCACCGAACCATTGCATGAGATTTGGGAGAGATATAGAACCATGTTGAAGGAATTCCCCAACAATATATGACGGAGAATATGTTGCAACAGCCTTTCTACCGGGGCATCAACATAACAAATCAATGCATAGTGAATCAACTTGCTGGGGGTAATTTCATGAAACTGACTTATGATGAAGCTTGTGCCATTCTTGACGAGATGGCTGACACGTCCTCCGCTTGGAAAAGTAGAGCCAACGTGCCCCAGGGTGACCCCACAGTCACTCATTTGCACAAAGAATTACATAATCATGGGCAGGCGATAGTTGAGTTGACAACAACGATGAACCAACTAGCAAAGGCACAGTTGCAACAAGTTCAAAATCCTCGCCAAGTGAATGCCATGGAGGGTGTTAACATGCTAGTGAACCAAAGAAGACAAAGAGGTCAACAGAACCAAGGGAGTTCAGATCAATTTGACAATGATTGTGGTGGATTCCAAGATGATGGTTATGATGGGAAGAATGAAGAGGTACAATATTGTGAATAATTATCAAGGCCAAAGAGGCAATTCTTCTAACCAACAACAACAATGGAGATCCCAGGGCAATTGGGGTAATCAACAACAATTGGAATAATCAACAACAAGGGAACAACAATTGGGGAAACAATAATCAAAATCCAAATTGTGGCAATCAAAACAACAATCAGAGCAATTAGGGAAACTGGGGCAACAACAACATCCAGAGTGGATGGAACAATAACCAGGGAAATCAGGGGCAAGGCTTTCAAAGGCCCCCAATGTACCAACAACCGAGCAATCCACCATATTTTCCATCCCAGGGTCCTAGTTCTTCCAACAATGAAATGGGGAGAATTGAAATGATGTTTGAACAGATAATGAAAAAGAATGTTGACTCCGATGCGCAATTGGCTTCTCACAACACTTCAATCAGGAATTTGGAGGTTCGGCTAGGCCAAATCTCACAGTCCTTGAATACTCGCTCTAAGGGGGATCTATCGAGTGATACGGTGGTTAACCCAAAGGGTGGGAACAATCATGTTATGGCGGTAACTACTAGGAGTGGACGAGGCGGTGATGTGAATGCCTCCAAACAAAAGCAAGTTTTAGGCGATGAAGTTGAGTTGCAAGAAGATGAAGTTCCTTTGGTGGTTGAGAATGTGGTTGATGAAAATGTGAATGAAGAAGTGAGGATTGATATTCAAGATGCCGAGGTGGAAACACAAAATGATGTGAACCCGTCTAGGGAACACGTAATAGACATGCTAGAGCCGGTTGTGCCAAAAGCCAAGGCACCCTTGCCTAGGCCACCTCCACCTTATCCTCAGAGGCTAGCCAAGCAGAAAAATGAGAATCAGTTTAAAAAGTTCATTGACATGATGAAAAGCTTATCCATCAATGTGCCTTTGGTGGAGGCTTTGGAGCAAATGCCTGGCTATGCTAAATTCATGAAAGATTTGGTGACAAAGAAAAGATCCATGGACTGTGAAACTATCAAGATGACCCACCAAGTTAGTGCTATAGTACATTCAATGGCTCCGAAGTTGGAGGATCCCGGTGCTTTCACTATCCCTTGCACTATTGGAAGTGCAGACTTTGCTAAGGTTCTATGTGATTTAGGGGCAAGTATCAACTTTATGCCCTACTCAGTTTTCAAGACTTTGGGTATTGGGCCACCGAGGCCGACTTCCATGAGATTGCAAATTGCGGATAGATCAATGAAGCGACCATTGGGTATAATAGATGATGTTCTCGTCCGGGTGGACAAATTTATCTTGCCGGCTGATTTTGTGATCTTGGATTGTGAGGTAGATTATGAAGTTCCGATCATATTGTGGAGACCTTTCCTTGCTATGGGGAAGGCCTTAGTTGATGTGGAAGCAGGGGAACTCACTTTTTGGGTGGGTGATGAAAATGTGGTCTTTCATGTGTGCAAGTCAATAAAGCAGCCCAATTGTACCGAAGTGTGCTCATTTGTGGATCTTGTCACGGCTGTGATAATTGATGATACTAGTGCAATGATCAATGTGGAGGACCCTCTGGAGGCCGTATTGTTGAATCTTGATGTAAATGATGATAGGGCCGAGTGGAGTGCGTGAATGCTTTTGGAATGGGCTCTTATTCTTATGAGCCTAGGAAACTCTCTTTGGATCTTGAAAATAGAAAGACTCCTCCAACAAAGCCTTCAATTGAGGAGCCTCCGGTGTTGGAGTTGAAGCCATTGCCTCCACTCCCCAGGTATGAATTCTTAGGCCCTAGTTCAACTTTGTCAGTTATTCTTTCCTCTTGTCTTACTAACATGCAGGTAGATGCCACATTGGCGGTGCTAAAAAAGCGGAAGAAGGCAATTGGATGGACTTTAGCTGATATTCGGGGAATAAGCCCCGCATTCTGTATGCACAAGATTATTCTTGAAGATGATGCAAAACCCTCCTTGGAACATCAAAGGAGGTTGAACGAGGCAATGCAAGAAGTTGTGAAAAAGGAGGTGATCAAGTGGTTAGACGTCGGGGTTGTGTACCTTATCTCTGACAGCTCGTGGACTTCACCGGTGCAGTGTGTGCCGAAGAAGGGTGGTATGACCATGGTGACCAATGCTATCAATGAACTAATTCCAACCTAGACAGTGACCGGATGGAGGGTGTGCATGGACTACCGCAAGCTGAACAAGGTGACCCGTAAGGATCACTTCCCATTGCCTTTCCTTGACCAGATGCTTGATCGTCTTGCTGGGCATGCCTTCTATTGTTTCTTGGATGGATATTCTGGGTACAACCAAATCTTGATTGCTCCGGAGGATCAGGAGAAGACCACATTTACTTGTCCATATGGCACCTTTGGCTTTTCTCGGATGCCTTTTGGGTTGTGTAATGCACCGGCGACATTCCAACGGTGTATGATGGCCATTTTCACCGATATGGTGGAAGATATTTTGGAGGTGTTCATGGACGACTATAGTGTTGTGGGTGATTCATTTGATGAATGCTTGAAAAATCTGGATAGAGTGTTGGCCCGTTGTGAAGACACCAATCTTGTGCTCAATTGGGAAAAATACCACTTCATGGTTGAGGAGGGCATAGTGTTGGGTCATAAAATTTCAAAGCATGGCATAGAGGTTGATAAGGCCAAAATAGAGGTGATTTCAAGGCTTCCTCCCCCACTTCTGTCAAGGGGGTTAGGAGTTTTCTTGGGCACGCGGGGTTCTACCGGAGATTTATCAAGGACTTTTCGAAGGTAGTGAATCTTTTGTACAAGCTACTAGAAAAGGATGCCAAGTTCGTGTTTGATGAGGGATGTATGCGAGCCTTTGAACTTCTCAAGCATAAGTTGACCACCACCCCTATCATTTCCGCATCCAATTGGAGCTTGCCTTTCGAGCTCATGTGTGACACGAGTGATGTTGCGGTTGGGGCAGTTTTGGGTAAAAGAGTGAACAAAATGTTTCATCCAGTGTACTACGCGAGCAAGACAATGAATGAGTCTCAAAGGAACTACACGATAATTGAGAAAGAGTTGTTGGCTATTGTGTTCGCAATGGAAAAATTTCGGCCATATCTCATGGGAGCCAAGGTCATAGTGCACACCGATCATGCGGCCCTTAGGTACTTGATGACAAAGAAAGACTCCAAAGCTAGGCTGATGCGATGGGTCTTGTTACTTGAGTTTGATTAGGAAATTGTGGACCAGAAAGGTAGTGAAAACCAAGTGACGGACCACTTGTCCCGCTTGGAGAAGGAAGGAAGGCCGTGTGATGGCCTGGAGATCAATGATGCATTTCCCGATGAGCAGCTACTTTCTGTTTCAATGAGTGATATGCCATGGTTTGCGGATATTGCTAATTACCTTGTGACTGGTATAATCCCGTGTGAGCTCTCTTCTAACCAAAGGAAGAAGCTCAAACGGGATAGTTTGGATTTCTATTGGGATGAGCCATACTTATTCAAGATTTGCACCGACGGAGTGATCCGGAGGTGTGTCCCCGAGGAGGAGCAATTGAGTATCTTAGAGGCTTGTCACTCCTCTCCTTATGGTGGCCATCATAGCGGGGCGAGGACAGCTTCGAAGGTTCTAAGTTGTGGGTTTTATTGGCCAACTTTGTATAAAGATGCAAGTGATCTTGTGAAGAGGTGTGACGAATGTCAAAGAGCGGGTGGTATTTCGAAGAAAGATGAGATGCCTCTCAACACCATTCTAGAAGTGGATATTTTTGACGTGTGGGTATTGATTTCATGGACCCATTTGTAAGCTCATGTGGGAACACCTACATTCTAGTGGCGGTTGACTATGTTTCAAAATGGGTCGAGGTCGTGGCTTTGCCCAACAATGAAGCTAGGAGTGTGGTTGCATTTGTCAAAAAGAGCATTTTTACAAGGTTTGGCACTCCTCGTGCAATCATAAGTGATGGGGGATTGCATTTTTGCAATAGAGCTTTTGACACCTTGCTTGCTAAGTATGGTGTCAACCACAAAGTGTCTACTCCTTATCATCCTCAGGAGAATGGCCAAGTTGAAGTCTCAAACAGGGAAATCAAGAGTATTCTGTCTAAAACGGTCAATGCAAATAGGATCGATTGGTCTAAGAAGTTGGATGATGCTCTATGGGCTTACAGGACTGCTTACAAGACTCTGATTGCTATGTCTCCTTACCGGTTGGTGTTTGGGAAAGCTTGCCATTTACCGGTCGAGTTAGAGAACAAGGCCATGTGGGCTTTGAGGAAATTGAACCTTGAATGGGATGTGGCAGCAAATCTTCGTGTGAAACAACTTAATGAACTTGATGAATTCCGATTCCATGCCTACTCCAGTTCATCCTTGTACAAGGACTAGATGAAGTACCTTCATGATGAATATGCTCGTGGCAAGGAGTTTAAAGTGGGTGATTTGGTTATCTTGTTCAACTCCCGGTTACGGTTGTTTCCGGGAAAGCTTAAGTCAAAATGGAGTGGACCTTTTGAAGTGGTATTTGTGACTCCGTTTTGTGCCCTTGATTTGAAGAACAAAAATGGGGAGGTTTTCATAGTTAATGGGCACAGGGTCAAGCACTACCTGGGAAAAATTGATGACAGCCACGTGGTGGCACTTCTCCATCTAAAGTGATTTGATGGTAACCTGCGTCGTGCCGCGACGTTAAATCAGGCGCTTCTTGGGAGGCAACCCATGTATTTTTCTTCTCATTTTTCTTTGATTTTCATTGTAGTATAGGATTTATTTTTGGACTGACTGGTTGTGAGATGTTGCAGGATTGTGTTGATGCAGTGCAGGACAAAGTGGATAAAAAATTGTTCAAGTCTCTGAAGTTTGCAATGCAGACCGCACTACATTTTGTGCGGCCGCAAAGAACTTAGTGCGGGGGCACAAAATCAGTGCGGACCGCACTGTTGATGGATGTAAAAACCAACTCTCTGAAGTTAGTCACCACGGCCGCATTTCATTTTGTGCAGTCCGTGGTGGACCACTACGACCGCGGAGAATTTTGTGCGGACCGCAATGGTTGCCTTCTCAAACTTGTATAATTCTGTGTGGTGCGGACCGCACTGCATTTTGTGCGGTCCGCAGTGGGTAGGTAAGCTGGGCCCCTGGATTTTTTCTATAAATAGTACCTAAAAATCACTGTTCATCAGTAGAATTGCACGCATTCATCTGCATAGTCTCGATTAATCATCAGTGCATCTCATTTCTGGTAACTTTAATTCTTTCTTAGTTGTTTAATTTTGCTCTTTTCTTCTGATTTCTATTTTTCTCTTAATTTCTCTTCTGTTCTTCCCGTTTTTCCTTTAATTTTGTAGCTTAGGGTAGTTAAAATACTGTGTTAATTAGGGTTAGGTGGTTAAATGAATGAACCAACACTTAGGGACTCTTCAATAGGTGTAAAATTGGACTAAAATTGATGAACACATAAACCCTAGGTTGGTATTGCTGATGGGCGTTCAATGCGGACCGCGGTGGATTCTATGCGGTGCGTGGTGCCCCTGTGCGGTCCGCAATGGTATTTTGTGCGTACCGCATTGGAAAAGATCTACAAGTTGTACATTGGAGGACCGCGGCCGCATTGCATTTTGTGCGGACCGCGGTACCTCAATGCGGACCGCATTGCATTTTGTGCAGACCACATTCTGCAATTTTTTACTGTCTGCAACTATTTTTCCTGCAAATCTGAATTACATTGATTATATTGATACTAACAAAGCATGATTGAATTTGTTTGAGACAATGGTTAAATCTAGAGGCAAGGGTGCTAAACAACCAGGAAGAGGAGAGTCCTCCCAGGGTGGGAAACAAAAGATGATAAAACTGACCCCCCAAGTTCGGGAAGCAATAAAAACAACAAGGAAGGCAATCCGGGCCGCTGATAGAGCTACTTCCCACTCATCGGGAAGTGAGTATGAGCCCTCCCGGGAGGCATCTTCATACTCCGTGCCAGAATTTGTTCCTGACTGGCCGGAGAGACACAGGTTGAGAGACACACCTCCAGTATCCCCCACTGCTCAGGCTTCAGTGCATGTATCTTCTAGGTCGTCTGAGGGCTCAGCTGAAGGCAGTGGAGATGAACTCCACCTCTCCCACAGCTTCATTATCCGGAGAGTGTGCAGTAGGAGAAGAAGAGGCAGTAGGAGAAAGGGGTGAACCTCAGGTGGGAGGAGTAGCGAGAACTAGAAACCCGGAGGTGTAGCAGGACCGTTTTGTGAGTGAGGTGGCCTACCATAAGTTTGGAGAATGGTGGCTTGTGAGGAAATTGATTCCGGGGCGAAGTTTTGTGGATAGAGACCTCTTGCCTCACAACCCCAATATGAGAAGACAGTTTAGAGAGAGAGTGGGCTAGGAGTACTTCTTAAGCAACTGTATGGATGCAAATGAGCACCTGGTCAAGGAATTCTACACCAATGCTGCCCACATCAAGAAGGGCACCAAAGTAACCAAGGTGCGGAATTGAAAGTACTATTTTATGGGAAAGCAATAAATGACTACTTGGGCTTCAATGAGGAAGATGAATCACTGTATCTGGAGAAGATGGAATTAGGTGAGGAGGCCCGTCCTTGGTTGGCACAGTACTTGGCAATCCCAGGTACCATCCCCGATTGGTTGAATGCGGGAGTGAAGATCTTAAGGAGAAGTTTGAATTTCGAAGCTATGGGGTGGGAGACATTCGTGTGCAGTAGACTAGACCCCACTACCCACGACAACTCACTCCCTCTTATCGGGCGGTACTGGTAGCATCAATTATGGTTGGGTACCCGATTAACGTCGGGAATGTGATGTCTCGGGTTATTACGCAGGTAGTGAGTGAAGGTGACAGAAACTACCCCTTCCCCAGCTTCTTGACCATGTACTTGAGGGACCTAAAGGTAGAGAAGCGGAAATTTGATGTCAAAGTGAAATCAAAGGCACCGTTCTCATGGTACAACATGCAGGGTGATGACAACCCTAAAGGCAAGAACTACAAGAGAATAGCCACTGCTTCAACTAGCCAGTCTGAAGAGCCAGTAGTGGTAGTGGCTCCTACTCAGCCTTCTTCCACCTCAGTGGACATGCCCCCTGGTCCATCCACTTCGGCAGTTCCAGACATACCCTCCACCCCGACTTACCCATTGACTGCCCACCTTCTGAGCCAGGCCCTTCTCACCATCAACAACTGGATGCATATAGCTTCCTCTAAGTTGTCTATCCTTACTATTACAGTGGCATCCCAGTCAGCACCTCCGCCTCTCCAGGTCCCACAGTCTATTGAGGACGCTCTCAAGGATCTTTTGGACAACCAGAAGAAGATCCTTGAGAACCAGAAGTTGCTTACGGACGCTGTAGATTCTCATGGAAAGGCTCTCAAGGAGCTTGCTAGGGAGGCCAAGAAGATGAGGAAGACTAGGGCTTCCAAAGAGTCCATGAAAGAGTTAAGGTTCGAGGTTGAGAGGTTGAACGCAGATCACCTGCCTCTGGATTTGTTGCTACATGACTCTGTGCCAGCAGCCCATCCTCAGCCTGAGCAGTCAGAGAGGCCTCCCAAGAGGCGGAGGGTGATTCCCCGTGCAGATGACGCAATCATACAATTAGAGGAACCGTAGGGAGATTCCTCCAGCCAGCCCCAAGAGTTAGCCCAGGCCTCGGTCCAGGTCCAGGCACATGTCCCAGTAGAGCCCCAGGCCACAGGGAGCCAGCCACAGGTTCCCGAGCAGACAGAGGACCCAGGGACTCAGATTTAGGATCCCATCCGGACAGCGGACCCATAGGGAGTTTCTTTTTCCTCCCTTCTCTTTTTGTGCTTATTTTGGTTAGTTGACATTGAGGACAATGCCAGCTTTCATTTGAGGGGGTAGGCCCTACTTTGATTGATTTGGATGACTGTATATATATGACAAATTTTATTTCTTTCTTTCTTTTTCATCTTTGGTATGTATATAATTTCAGCATTTTACTATATTTTTTTCGTACTTTTTTTACCTTTGGTCTGTATATAAAAGTTATGTTACATTGTATATATTCATCTCCCTTATTGTATATTCGATTAAACCCCCTCTTGTATATATTCATTTTACTTTCCGCAATTTTTCATTTTTTTAGCTTCTTATTTTATGTTTGTAGCTTCTCGTTTTGAGTTTTTGCAATAAGCCTTTGGTTTTCTTAATGCCACGGTTCTTTCCAAAGGTGGGATTTGTGTGAATCGGGTGGCTCTTCCCGATGATAGATGGCATGACAAATTTCTTAAGGGTTTGAGTCTGTTTTTCTTTTTGCTTTTTAGTAGTTAGTTGGTAAGGGTGCCTCAAGCAAAGCTTCACTTGGGCCTAACACATTTGTCTTTGATCCCATGGTCAAAAACAAATCGTTGTGTGTAGGATGGTGAAAGTTTTGACCTTGAGACTCTTGTGTTGGCCGATAATCATCAAGTGGTTTTTCGGAACCATTGTGTGCTCAAATCTTATCTAAAGTTGTTGTGGGCCCCCAACTCCGTGTCTTTAGCAATCCCAAAGCTTGTGTGGTGAGAATTTGAATTGTAAGTCCAAGTCCCGAGCCATTGGTCTAGAACTTGCCATGAATGTTTGTCTAGGCGAAATCCTAAGTGGAATATGACTTGAGACGTGATTATAGGCTCTCCTTGATCCAAATGATAGCTTGAACACTTCCATATCCTACCAATGATAAAATCCCTAGTCAACCCTTTTGAGCCTTAAACCTTTTTTCCTTCAAGAACCACGATACAAGCCTTTACCCGTTCTAAAGATACCCTCTCTTGGCACCCGATCTTTCCTTAACACATGGCAAAAGTATAAGTTTGGGGGGCAGAGACGAGAATTGCAACAAAGCGGTAAAAAGGCACAAATGAAGAAAAGGGAAGGCAATGAAAAAGAAAGAAAAGTAAATAGACAAAAAGAATGTCCAATGAAGAAATAAATAAAGGGATTCAAGAAAAGCAAAAGAATAAAAGGTGTGAAAAGTTGAGAAAGGAAAAAAGATTTGAAATGAACAAGAAAGAGTTACAGTGTGTCTCTCTAACCCCTTAGAAAGAAGTGAAATAACATAAAAAGTCAAGTGAATGTGTGCCAAAATGAAGAAAAAAAAAGAAGTGCTAAAGGGAAGATGGAACCTACTTAGACCAAACATTTCCTACCCTGAACCAAAAGCCTTCACTATGTCTCCACAAAAGCCCTATATGATCTCTAGTTGAATGAAGCTTACACTAGCGGTGACTCACATAAGGGGCAAGCAGATGGTACTTAGAGCCGGACTTGTGACTTTTCCTTGAGAGAGATGAGTGTATTTCCATTAACCTCGTTCTGAGTGCTAATATCTTAAATGTGAGGTTTGCTTAGGGAGAGTCGAGGATGTGTGAGTTTGGGTTCCACAATGACCAAAGTAATAGAATGAGTTTCTTTGATGTGTTGAGTCAACTCTTGATGCTCTTGTGTCGCACTAATTCCATGGTGTTTAAATGAGTGAATGTTATTAATGATTCATTTGAATTGAGGGCAATTGTTAGTCCCAATTGAGGCAAGATGAGGTCACTTTAGGTTGGCTGAATTTTCTTGGAATAACTCTTAAAGGGTGGGTCTTATTTTGTTTGCTTGAGGACAAGCAAAAGCTTAAGTTTGGGGGAGTTGATAACTAGGGATTATGATGCATTTTACACTCCTTCTTGCTTAAATTTTGATTTGAAATGTGTACAAAATAGTCCCAAAGGCTCACAAGTTGTGCTTGATTGCAGGTTTGATCATCAAGGTGACAAGGTGTCAAAAACCAGCTCAAAAAGGAGTGAAACTTGCACAAGTACCAAGACAAGACCAAGCTCAGTCAAACAGGGTCAATGCGGCTGCACACCATTCTGTGCGGCCCGCAATGAATAGAATCAGAGAGTGCTAAATTCCAGGCAGCCAAGTGATGCGGCCGCACTCAATTTTGTGCGGTCCGCATTGACTTCATTGCGGCCGCACTCGGTTCTGTGCGGTCCGTAGAGCTCAACTTCAGAGAGTTGTCAAATGGGAAGATTATTGCCAATGCGGTCCGCGTTCCATTTTGTGCGAACCGCAACAGGAGCCACCGCGTCCGCGGTGCATTTTGTGCGGTCCGCGGTGGCCATGTTCAGAGAGCAGGATTTTTAAGCCAAGAGCCTTAGTGTGGCCGCACTTGATTTTGTGCAGTCCCTACTAGCCCCGCAGGGGTATTTTTGTCTAGAATTTTCGACCTAGTATATATAGTTTCTTTTTTCATTTTTAGGGTATCAGTTAGATTCTACAGCTGGGCTGCGCTTGTGAATAGGGTTTTCTTGCCATTTGGAGTAATTTTACAATAGTTTTACCATTGAATCTTCAAGTTTTAATTAGTAATTTAATTTTATGGGATTATCTTCATCTATTTCTTTGATTGCATCTAAAATTATAAGTAGCTAAACCCATTAGCTAGGGTTGTGGCTCAACCCTAGTGTGGGTTGATGGGTCTTGTGTTTTGATGCTTGATTGTTGTCGCGCCCCCTTTTTCTCGCGAAATCGGGTTTATGACATTTGGGAGGACAACTGATTCCTTTTGGGAATTGGGTTTGATTTGAAGAGTCGCCACCTAATGATCAGGGTGCATTAGGACACCAAGGAGATTTGATTTGAGTAACCAGAGATTGGGTTAGGACTTGAAATTATTCTAAGGGGAAGGTGTTAGGCACCCCTCAGAATCCACTAGTGTGGTTCCCGGCCAGACTATTATTGTGAATTTGGGTACATTTAGCATACAAACAAATAGGGCTCAAATAAGAGGGGATTTCATCACATAAAGGTTTGAAAGTAAACAAGGTTTGAAAGAATAATTAGAGAAGCTGATTTTGAAAATAGAGAGTTAAAATGCTGAAAAGAAAGAAATAAAGAATAAAGGGGGAGGGGTCCTAGGTTTATTAATAATATGGATCACCCCACACAATGCCCGGTAATCACTCCTCAATGAGGGGCTACACGTGACATTATCGCGTGGTCATCATATCCATATCTACCCTTCCCACCCCATTAAGGTATTAAACGTGGAATGGTCTCGTTTGCCTATTGCATGCTATTATCCGTCCCAATCCTATCAGTCCCGGAGGCATTAGGATTACTACTCCTAAAGGGAAGGGATGTTAGGCTTATTTGTGGTTTCAAAGGGGCAAAATTCTAAGGCGACATACAAAACACGTATAACAAGTTGGGGGAAAGCACATAACAAGCAAAGGCTCAAATATACCCCCCCTTTAAACAAAGAAGCACGTAATTAACATGACTTACACATACTGTTTAGGGTCTGATTGAATACTAAATGTGAAATAACTTAAAGGTTGAGGCAGACTGATTTATTACATAATTCAGATAAGAGGCCCAAATCAGGCCTGCCAGCTGGTTGTAGTTAATAGAACAAATTCAGTTTATAACTTTATCCTAAGGCTTGCCTAAGTGTTGGTCAAGGATCCTATAGGCATGGTATCTCTTTAATTCAGAAAGCAATGAAATAACAGGGTCTAAAATAAACTGGATACGTACTGGTTAAAAGGGAAGTCAGGTTATTTAAAAGAGAGGCAAGTTTTAATGAAGGTTATAAGTTCTGCAACTGATAGTATCCATTATTACTGATTTTAGCTCTATTCATGAATGAAGCTATTCAGATTCGATTAGGAATTCCTATAGGCATGATTTCTAGGCGCTGTTGATTTTAAGCCTTTGCAGACACGGTATAAAATGCAGAAGACTCGTTTTTAAGCCTAGGAACATGATATCTAGATACAGAATTTGTTTAAGACCTATGAACATGATAACATGATATCAGAATTTCTATGTGAATGATGGGTATACAGAATTCAGAAGGACCTATAGGCATGATTTCTATATGCATATGCAGAATTCAAAATTCCTAATAGGCATGGTATCTACCCTTTTTGCATACATAGTTACCCGTCCCTTTTCACTAACCATCCCCAAGAGTTTATTACAAGTTATTACACCCCGGAATAAGGTAAAATACATCAGAAAAAAGAAACAAAAAATATAAAAGTACAACCAAGGAGAGCCTGATTCAGACTTCATGTCTGAAATATGAGGTAAACCAACTCCAAGAGATCATGATCCAAAGCCTTTCTCCCATTTGAGTGTGTCAAAGTTCCCTAAGAGCCTCGAAGGGACTCCGGGCAATGCTCACACCCAAATGTATTATCAGATTGGGGATGAGTGCAGTGGAAGGGCCAGCCCTCAAGTGTCCAAGTTCAGAGGGAACTCAAAGGGTCCCAAGGCAGGGCTCACTAGAGGGGGGCAGAACTTAAAGACTAAGAAAGTGTGCAAGTGCCGAACATAATGCTAAAAGGGGAAAGGGAGAGGGAAACAGCTACAAGTAAGCACACATAAGGGGTTCGGGGGAATATGGAGATTGTAAAGAGCCTATTGCTTAGGCAAGGGCAGACTTTAGGCATGCCCAGCAATGGAGAGTGCTAGCACACCTATAAGCCTGCTAGAACACATACTATTAGAGGCTAGGATCCCAGGGGATCAAGTCTGATTCATGGACAATAACTTGCAGTATTGCCATGCCTCAAACCATAGCTTAAACACATAGGGGTAGGGGTTTTGGATTCATAGTAGAATAGGCAGAAAGAAATCAGTCTGCTAGAGTAAGTGTTGAACTATACAGAAGCAGTAAGCAAACACGGGTACAAAAGCAGTAAGTAAACACATTGTTGTGGTGCTACAAAGCTTAAATCAGGACATACCAGTTTCAAAGTAGCAAATAGAGAAAGCAGGCAGAAAAACTTGTAAACAGGCCACAGTACAAACAATAAGAGAGAATACTTTTTGAGTGTGAGTATAAGTTCAGAAAGACTACCAATGATGGGGTCCCTTGTGTTAATGAAAGAGTCGTGTACTTATAGTGTGAAAAACTGGCAGAAATAAGGTAAGAAAACAATTAAGGAACCGGGTATCAATTAAAATCAATCAGTGAAAGACTTCCTTTAATTAAGGAATTTAGACCTACACGGTAATGAGCAAGAAAATTATTTAAGGAAAGAGATCAACCAAGCATCTTGTGCAAAGTAGGAAATTAGGGGTAAATACATAAGAGTTTATTCAAGGGCAGAAATTTGAAATACACAGCTACATAAATAAGGTAGAAAATCAATTAGTACACAGTAAATCAAGGAGTCAGAGGTTTGTAATTATTGGTCCATGAATAAACCAAGTCAGAAAAGCTAAGGAAAGTTTTCGGCTCAAACCAAGCAATAGGAAAATCAGCAAACAAGGAAAGAAGATCAATCAGACTTTCACAAAGGAAGTCTGAAATCAATCAGAATTGAAAGCCATTTTAGAGGGGAGTTCAGCACATATAAAGAGCACACAAACATGCTAAGCTGAATTTAGGGCAAATAGACATCATGCCATTGCAAAAATGGTAGTCACATAGGTTAGCAACGTAGAAGAGAGATAGTATCAAATAGCATACAAAGGGTCCAGTATAGGGACCTTAGAAGAGTTTAGTAGAGAATCAGAATTACCTAAAGAAATAGAGATTGAAACAAAGATTTCAAGATTCAGTTGAGGAACAGAGGAAACAAATTTAGAAACTCGAAATAGTTAGGGTTTCTGAAATCAAACAATTTCAAAGATGAAGGACAAGCATACCATATAGCTAATGGTCTCAAAACTCGGATGAAGCCCCAAATTCTAGGGTTTTTATCATCCGAGTGCAGAGATGAGAGGACAAGTAATCAAGGAAAAAGATACTAATTGAAACAGGTTCAGGGGTCTCAGAAAAGAACTGAGACCTTTAACATACTTTTTCAGTAGCAGGAACTCATGAGAAGCATAGTAAAAGAACAACATGCGAAACACAGTAGAAGAACTCAAAGAAACATAGTAGAAGGAACTAATAAGAACACAGTAGGAGAAACTAATAAGAACAGAGTAGGAGACACATATAAAGAAGCATAGTAGAAGAAACAAGAACACAGTAGAAGAAACTTAATAAGAAACATAGTAGAAGAAGCACACAAGAGAAAAAGAAAATCAGAGAAACGTCAAAATAACTCAAAAACCCTAGATCGGAAAAATAAAGGTTTTGAAAGCATAGTTTTGAAAGAAATATCAAGAAGTCGTTTAAAAGTTTAGGGAAAACACAGATCTAGAACAGATCTAAGGAACTCAGAAGAACCTCGAAAACTAGGGTTTCAGAGGAACCCAAATGGTGAGAAAGGCTTGGATAGTCGTTGACCTAAGCAGGAGGAGTCGAGGTCAAGCTCGAAACAGACATGGCTTGCCGGAGCAAGGCCGGAGATGGCCATAAAACTTGAATCAAGCAAGGTCTGGATGAAGCTTCTTCGTGGTCAGGCCATAAAACTTCAGCAACCAAGCGTACAGGAACCATAGAAGGCTGGTAGGTGGTGAGACCACCATGGATTCAGGCCAGGAGGTGGTCGGAGAAGGCGAGTGAAGCTCATCGGAGCAGAGGGGAAAGGGGAAGGTTCTAGAGAGAACCAGAGATAGAGAGATAGAGATGAGAGTCGGTCGAGTGAGGAATGAGAGGGGTTTTGTTTAATTTGGTAAGAACGAATCCGGACCGTTGATCAAAATTGATCAACGGCCAAGATCTAATCCGGATTGGGTCGGGTAGATTCAGGATTTGGGCTTGGGTCTTTGGGCTGGTGTAATTAGGGTATATGGGCTGGTTTAATTAGGCTAGATTAGAAAGCCAAATCTGGCTATAAGTTAAATAGCCCTTTTTACCCATTTAATTTATAGAAAATAGTAAATAAGTTTCTGAAAAATTAATTGAAAGCAATAAAAAAAATTATAATATATAATTATCAATTTTAAAATATAAAATCCCATTTTATAAACATGAGACGAATTTAAACCTAAAAATGGATAATATTACAATTATACAATTTTATCCTTAAAAATACTAAATAAATTTGTAAAAAGTATCTTAGCTATTTTTTAGTATAACATGAGAATCAAATAAATGAATCACCAAAAAATGATAATTTTGGGGGCAATTATTGGTTTTTCTTGATAAAATAGGGCAGTAAATTGATATAGAAATCTTTGAAAAATTAAGGAAAAATAATGAAACCTTGGGATATGCTTATATATGCATATACGGACCGTTTTGAAGGTATTTTGCATATTTAAAAATACAGGGAAAATTTGGGTATCAACAATTGTCTATGGGTGTTTGGTATTTGGGCTAATTTAGGGTTTTAATGTTGAATTAGTGGTTGCAAACACTAGTTTATGCCTAGTAGACTTTGGCTCTTCTTGAGAAAGAGAGCCTAAGTCCATGAAATTGGTCCAACAAGGAATTGAGGCGTATTCAAGAGATTTATTGCCCCAATTAAACGGTTAAACCTAGAGATAGTAATACCCAACTTGAACCTTGATTGCTTGCACAAATTTGCACACCCAAATGGTCTTGAGAAAGTCAATTCGGGCAAAATCACTCAAGCTACCGAGAGGTATAGAGTGAGTAGAATCGTGCAATGGTTATATCATACTCCCAAAATGTGACAATCTAGCTTTAGACTCAAGAATCCGTCAATTGACCACCTAGGAGAAAGTCACTACGCTAGTGCCTTTTATCCATTTGAACAACTTGCAATAGTTTAACCGTAGCTTTACTTGGACTAATTTAGCATTTTAGTATTATAAAATTAGAATTAAATTCAAAACCAAACATGTTTAGAAGTGCAATTAGGAACAAATACACAACTCGACTTTAGATAGAAGCTCGACTCCAATATCTAGCTCCCTGTGGAAATCGATCCCGACCTCATCGGGTAAAAGCTGCTTCAACCTCTCTTGCTACTCAATAGTAGTACAGGGTTGGCTTCGATCAATTACCAATATCAAAATTCTTATAATTCCATGATGCCATGTTTCTCAAATAAATAAATAAAACTAAAATAAAAAAATAAAAAAAAATCAAATACTAAAGAATAAAATAAAAGTTCAAACTTGAAACATAGTAATATGTACACCTACAACTACACCGTTAGTTCCCCGGCAACGACGCCAAAATTTGATCACGCCCAACTATGCCTTATAAAAAGGACTAAGCGGTCGTTGCAGATATAATCCGGTTTACAAGTCCGGAGTCAAATCCCACAGAGAACTAAGACTTAGCTACAACTGTTCAATATTGCTAAGAAGACAAGCTCGAACAATTCCGAAGTTATAAATATTAAGTTTCTTATATCTAATTAACTAAATAATTAAATTAGTAGTTTAACAACTAAAGATACTACCGGTTGGAGAAAAGATTAAGGAGATCTAGAGTGATGATTTTTCCAATTGTCGGAATCCTTCCCGCTATGTCTTCCATAATTTCACCTAAGTATTCTCTACCGATCATGAGCGCTCTGCGTGTTGTAATTCTCTCCCGATTAATTACGACAATTTACTAGACATACTCTCCCAAATTACACTAGCTGGCTTTAATTACAGCTCACTTAGATCGCACCCAAGGTTTCGTTATCCCTAATCCCACCTTTAAACCCTTGGTTATTGATTCCTCACATACGTCGGGAGTGGTGTTGTTCAATAACTACCTAAATATGCACTCTCTCCCGAGTAATACATAGTAAATAGGCACTGCTAATTGAGGTCCCTTCAATCAACCACAAGAATAATATAGTTGAACAAATAGAGAAAATACTACGGCTCAATTATATAAAAACATAACAAGAATTTATCCTACAAAAAGGTTCCATCAAAACCCTAGATAACAAATTAGCTATTCATAATAGTATGTAAAACTACAATACTAAAAGTCATAACCAACAATTAAAAATAGGAAGAGGAAGGAAAAACTCGTAGAAGAATTCCCCGCCTTGCTCCTATTGTGTCTCTGCCTCGTTAGATGGAATCTGTGTCAAAAGTATGTCCAACATGCTCAAAATACCATTTTTCCATGTATATATACCAAGTAGGGTTGGTCCCAAACAATTATACCTTCTCCAATGTGAAAAAGGACAAGTTTTCAGGCCTGGACTAGCGCGGGCGCGCTAGTGGCTGCGCATATTAACAAGTGCACTGCCTCAGTCCACGACCAGGTCCGCGGTCGCGGTTTCGACTGCGTTTTTCACCCTGTTCCATTTGGAATTGGAAAAACGTTAAACATGAAAGTTGTATCCCTTTGAGTTAGCTTTCCAAACATATATTATATAGTACAAATTGAGTTTTGAGCAAAAGAGTTATGTCTATTTTACTAGACAGTATGCAATATGCCTACTCGAGTCTTCGTTTGTTCTTAACTATCAAAGTTGACCCCTGACACGATCCTGGCTTAATCCCTTGGACATTTACTCAGACTTCGAAGCTCCAAATCACATGAATTCATTCCATAACATCTATATAGCTCGGAATCACTCCTACGAGGCATAAAACACATAGTTAGTGCAAAATACTAGCGGTTAAAGCTCAAACACAATTAAAGTGCAGTAAATTAGAGTGTAATAAACGACTAAAATATGCAATTATAGCCTATCATCAACGCCCCACACTTAAACCATTGCTCGTCCTCGAACAATCAAACTACACTTTATATAGACACTACCTTTTTTTAAAACAATTCTCCTAACTCATCACACCAAGAATATTTAAAATAGAGATAACTGACATTACCTTTCCTTCATGAATCAAGTGCCCTCACACAACAAAAGAGAGTAGTTCTACACAATAAAATTTAAGAGCACTTAGGATCTCAAGATAGAAAGAATTCACTCACTCTCAGAAATAACATTCATATGCCACAAAGGATGCACCATAGGCTTGCCCGTAGTGTATTACTCTACTAATCGAGCTCATTCAGTCTAGTATCAAGTAGGACTTTATTTGGTTGTAATGTAGGTTGCGGGACAGGTAGGATACATTTAGATAGAAGAGTGACTACACCTCCCTAAGCACTTTAATACATATACATTAACATTCAAGCCCATGCTTATGTCAAACCATGACTCCACGTTCATATCAATATACATCAACTCCCAAATTATTTAAGCACAATTACATTATGAGTCACCACTTATCAATGAAAATCTGCACACAATACAATATTTTTATTTTTATTTTTCAATTCAAGTGGCTCTTGCTCTTTCAAATCAGTGCACATTTCTCCTTATTTTATTAGTTCCACTCAAAAGCCAAACCAACCACCCCACACTTTAACTTTTACAAAGTTCATAACAATTCAAGTGCTCATGAGAGGTGAAAAGGTTCAAATAGATGGTTAATTCATATAATTGGGTAAGGCTTGTAATGTGGTTGCCAAAGAAACAGGATTACGGGCTCAAAGGGGTTCACTACGATACATAACAATTAGGCGGGTAAAATATACATATCTGGCTCAACAAAGAAATGCATATATCACTTCCAATACTGAACAAAACTACTATTTCGCTTTGCAAACACACGGGGCAAGTTCTAGACATCAAATGCAATGCACTGAATAACACAAAACCTTACACACACATGGCGCATAACTCACCCAGGATTGGACTCATAGACACTCTAGTCAAAGCAATTAAGCAAAGTTGAGATCATACAATTTAAGGTACGTCTACAAGAGTCAAAAACTTAGCCTAAGCGTCACAGCCAAAGTACTCACTATTCCCAAGGCATAACAACGTCAAGAGATATTGCTTCAATTCAATTCATCTCACACTGGCTCCTACCCCTAAAAAAATAAAACTAACTACACCTGGTTCAAACAAAACCCTTGGAAAAGAAACGCGACAGAAAAACCAAGGGGGAATTACTACACTACCTACAAAGAAAATCTTTTTGTCCTTTTTTCTTTAGACTTAAATCCCTCAAGAAAATAGTCTAGGATATCCATCGTTGGGAAAAGTCCAATCTTTTAAAAAAAATCCCTTAAGAAAATAGTCTAGGATATCCATCGTCGGGAAAAGTCCAATCTTTTGAAAAAAATCCATTATTCTATTAAACTAACATAGCTAAAATAGCATAGAAAGTCACCCAGACAATCTCCTCACCCTACACTTAAAATTGTGCATTGTCCCCAATGCACACCATACTAATAAGAGAGTAAAAGAAACTCCCTGGTAGGCCAAAGGCCGAAGCACTAACAGCTCATGGGGTACTCAGATTTCTTCCAGGCTTGGTCCTTCGTGCGGGTACCTCACACTTAGTTCCAACCATCTGCTTCGCTGATGCTTCCAATAGTTTTGCTTTCCATGATCCTAGAAAATCAAAAATCGACACTACATAAATAATACAATTAAAAAATAAAATAAAAAATAAAAGAACACAATAAAGCTGGGTTGCCTCCCAACAAGCGCTTGATTTAACGTCGCGGCACGACGCGAATCCCTTTCTGCCTCCACTTTGAACTTATATTTTGGACCCCAAGTTTTGATTCTGCTCTATGATCATGCTCCCGGGGTGGTGGAACGAATCTGACTGGCCCAATAAAATAATGTAGTATTCTGCACTTCTTGGCCTTTAGATGAGGTGTGTAATTCCAACTTTCTGGCAAGAAGAACTCCAGAATGCTGGCATCTTGTTCCTTACTCCTTGACTCCTCAAATGGCTCGGACGACTCTATTTCCATATCATCATCTAAACACAATGTGGAAAAATGCTTAGAGTGTGGACCAATGCGCTCAACTACATGAACATTGGAACTGTCTACATTCTCAACACTAATGACAATAGAGTCAACTAAATATGTATCCTCAATATCCTTGGTTGACTCTAGTATCTCTTCTACAACATCGACATACTCAAAATCTAGTTCGATTGATTGTTGGTGTTCTATTCTGGCCTTCTCCTCTAGCTCATCCTCATATTTTTTTAAATCCTCCAGTATAATGGCAATTTCTGCAGCCAATTCATGCACATATTGGCTATTATCCACAATATCAACTTGTTGCGCTTTACAAGGTTCAATTAATTTATTCGCTTAGTTGTGAATAGTTGGCTCTTGCCTTTGTATCTGCTGTGGTCTCTTATCATATAGTTCCATGCAACACTTCAACATATCTTCGATCTCTTTCCGGTCATCATTCCTGGGTTCTTTATTCCTATTAACTTCACAACAAAAAGAAGAACCATCAAAGTAAGGGGTTGGGGGAAGATAAGAACTATAAGCACAACTATGAAAGTGACCATCTTGACCACCACACATATCACACGCATTCCACATATAAGAATGAGTTGGTGCACAAAACTCGCTCTCGGAAATATTTTGATAATTTTGTCCTGGGTGGTTTCCTTCACAATATGCATAAGGAGGATTAAAAGTAGAATTACCAACATCAAATTCTCATAATTCCATGATGCCATGTTTCTCAAATAAACAAATAAAACTAAAATTAAAAAAATTAAAAAAAATCAAATACTAAAAAATAAAATAAAAGTTCAAACTTGAAACCTAGTAATATGTACACCTACAACTACACCGTTAGTTCCCCAGCAATGGCGCCAAAATTTGATCACGCCCAACTATGCCTTATAAAAAGGACTAAGCGGTCGTTGCAAATATAATTCGGTTTACAAGTCCGGAATCGAATCCCACAAAGAACTAAGGCTTAGTTACAACTGTTCAATATTGCTAAGAAGACAAGCTCGAGCAATTCCTAAGTTATAAATATTAAGATTCTTATATCTAATTAACTAAATAATTAAATTAGTAGTTTAACAACTAAAGATACTACGGGTTGGAGAAAAGATTAAGGAGATCTAGAGTGATGATTTTCCCAATTGTCGGAATCCTTCCCGCTATGTCTTCTATAATTTCGCCTAAGTATTCTCTACCGATCATGAGCGCTCTGCGTGTTGTAATTCTCTCCCGAGTAATTACGACAATTTACTAGACATACTTTCCCGAGTTACGCTAGCTGGCTTTAATTACAGCTCACTTAGATTGCACCCAAGGTTTCGTTATCCCTAATCCCACCTTTAAACCCTTGGTTATTGATTCCTCACATACGTCGGGAGTGATGTTGTTCAACAACTACCTAAATATGAACTCTCTCCTGAGTAATACATACTAAATAGGCACAACTAATTGAGGGCCCTTCAATCAACCACAAGAATAATATAGTTGAACAAATAGAGAAAATACTACGGCTCAATTATATAAAAGGAATTTTTACCTCCTATAGCAAAGGTTTACACCTTATTTATTTTAAATAAATATCATTTAAAACAATTATATTCTATAGATACTTTTAAGGTTTATAGCAAAATATTTAATTTTGGTTACCTCCTAGCCCTAAGCCACTAAATACGTTATTCAGTTACACTATTTTCTTTCTCTCTCTACTTTGATACATCCCATTTTCTTCCCCCATTCCCTAAAAATACTATGCTCAATCTCAAAATTCCTCTCACCCACACTATTTTCTTTTCATTCCGATCAATTCTTGCACCGAATATTGAATTGCGATTAAAAGCAAATCAAATCCCTAACCAAAACTAACTGATTTGGGAAAGGGAGTTAACCAACGTTTGAACTTTGACAGATTTCACCTTAGTGGAGGCCTTGGATACCGTGGCCGATGGAGCAGTGGCGACGGAACATTTGCTGAGAGTGGACGTCCGAGATTGAATCTTTTGGGTAGCAGGTAATGAAAAAAGGTGTCGCGTGTTGTATCTTCAAACGTTGCTACGGCGGATTCGTCGAAATTAGGGTTTGTTCTTGAACGAAGACGACGGAGTTTGGGGCTGAGCAACTTGATTTTCTGTTAATATATTTCAATATATTTTCATGTATTTCATTGTATTCATTGTCTTTTTTTTTTATTGTAATTCAATGTATCTCATTGTATTCCATGTATTTCATTGTATTCACTGTCTTTTTTTCATTGTATTTCAATGTATCCCGCTGTATTCTATGTATTTCATTTTATTCATTTTCTCGTTATATGTTATAAATGTATACATATATATTTTTTAATTAATATAATTTATGTATTCAGATGTATTATATAATTATTCTGAAGATTGCTTTATTTTTGGGGTATTTTTTGGTTGAGAATCTTTTTTATAACTGAAAATACAAAATCTGTGTATTATAATTGAGTTTGTTGAGTTATATTAGGAGTCTATTATGTTAATTGATTCACTTTCTCTTTTAAAAACAATGTAATCCCCTATTTCACGCCGTGAATACAGTCGAATACAATAATCTGTCCAGCTGTAATCCCATGTTTCGCTCCATGAATACAGTCGAATACAACAACTGCTTAGCTGGACTTACCTGATTCACGCCTATTTTTGCTACTGTATTCATGAATACAATAGCTTGGATATATCAAATACATCTTATAACCACATAAAAGGTATCTATAATCTGTAATATAGCAAATGGTATCTATAGATGGCTAATTACTACTAAAAGATAGTGATTTATGAAAATTTCTCTATATAAAAACATAACAAGAATTTATCCTACAAAATGTTCCATCAAAACCCTAGATAACAAATTAGCTATTCATAATAGTATGTAAAACTACAATACTAAAAGTCATAACCAACATTGAAAAATAGGAAGAGGAAGGAAAAACTCGTAGAAGAATTCCCCGCCTTGCTCCTATTGTGTCTCTGCCTCCTTAGGTCGAATCTGTGCCAAAAGTATGTCCAACCTGCTCAAAATACCGTTTTTCCATGTATATATACTAAGTAGCTAGGGTTGGGCCCAAACAATTATACCTTCTCCAATGTGAAAAAGGACAAGTTTCCAGGCCTGGACTAGAGCGGGCGCGCTAGTGACCGCGCTAGTAGCCGCGCATACTAACAAGTGCACTGCCTCAGTCCGCGACCAGATCCGCGATCGCGATTTCGATCGCATTTTTCATGCTGTTCCGCTTGGAATTTGGGAAAACATAAAATATGAAAGTTGTAGTCCTTTGAGTTAACTTTCCAACGATATATTATATAGTCCAAATGGAGTTTTGATCGAAGAGTTATGTCTATTTTATTAGACAGTGCGCAATATGCCTACTCGAGTCTTCGTTTGTTCTTAACTATCAAAGTGGAAACCTAACACGATCCCGGCTTAATTCCTTGGACTTTCACTCAGACTTCAAAGCTGCAAATCACTTGAGTTCATTCCATAACATCTATATAGCTCGGAATCACTTCTACAAGGCATAAAACACACAATTAGTGCAAAACACTAGCGGTTAAAGCTCAAACTCAATTAAAGTGCAGTAAATTAGAGTGTAATAAACGACTAAAATACGCAATTATAGCCTATCATCACACAACCAATTCTGCATGCGCCTACAATAGCCACTCTTTCATCCAATCATATTTTTTTCTTTTTCTTTTATTTCTTTATTTAGGGACCCACACGTTTATGTTAGGTCATTGGAAGCTACTATTTGCATATGTCATGAATTAGTATATCGAACATGAGACATTCTGATGTTTCTTTGGCTTTCTTTGTTGACATTCAATTAGCTTTTTATGCGTGTTATTTCAAACTAGTAAGCAAAATGGTTTAACCAAAAACCCAACTCACAAAGTTCCAAATAAGTCTCAAAGCAGAAATTATCGAACTGATTTAATTAAGTCAAAATTAAGAAAAATGGAATTGAATCGAAAATAAAAGAAAAATTGAACTGAACTGATCGACTGATTCTCACTCCTATTGATTGCTACGTGCTTCCTTAGAGAGTAGATATCAATTAATTTAACATGCAAATGTATCTTAGTTTCATTATAATCCAACAAATACATTACTATAGTTTTGAAAATTTCAAACTTTAAGCAACTTGATGTTTAATTGCTTTTTACAGTACAAGTTTCTGTCTCTACCAATTCCACTTGGGTCTTGTTTTACGGTACAAGTTTCTCAACCACTTATGTCGACTAGTAATTAATTTTAAGTCATACAAGTATATAAGCTTGAAGTTTGTTTTAATTACTTTTATTTATTAAGAAGGTGATGTACAAGCTGAATTAGTATAGCATTCAACTTCTACACACTAATATAATAGTGTTATTGTAGTTATACAATCAGGTCACCTAAAAGATAACTATATGTAATAGCCATAAAATGAAACTAGTAACTTGAAAAAAGCAAATTATATGCTACAACATGATAAAATGCAACGTTTACATAAAAATTCTTTACACAATCGATAATATTAGTTGAATCCATTAGTATTTTCCACAAATAATGAGCTACCGTTACGTGTAGGGTGACAAACCCTAAATAATTCAATTTACTGCTAATATTTCAAAGAGAGAGACAGAAGGGGAAAAAGCAACAAACCATAGAAAAATAATACTCCTAAAAGACTATCATCAGGTTTCCAGTAAGTCTTTCTAATTTACCTTGATCAATTTTTTTTTTTAAAAAATAATTACTTATATGTACACGGTATAATTCTTTTGAATCTGCAAGTTGCAATAATTTTATTACTTTCTCTACCAAATTTTTTTTTTTTATTACTTTCTTTATTCAGTAGTAAGTTCTTTTTACTTTCGTGGTGGTTCAAGAAGAAAAACTTTTGATCAGTTCAAAATGTTAACTTGACATTTTCTTTATTGTGTGTTTAAGGTTAATTAAGCACAAGTGTCTGTAAAAAAATTGTTTTAGTGTCACTATAAGTAGACCCTCTGCTAAACTTGATTTCACAAAGCATCTCAAAAAGATTTAAGAAATGGCTCAACCTAAAGTTAGCAAAATAAGTATCTGTGTTGTCCTCTTTTGCTTTCTTCTCATGTTTGCTTCTGGTGAGTAATTCTTAAGTATTTATTTAACATTTGTAGTTTACGCTTGTGTTTTCTAGTTATTGAGGGTTGTTCCCAGTGGAAGAGACACCCTTTAGTAACGAGTATCATCTAACATCGCTTTGTGATTTTTTTATGTGTATATAATTATCTAAAAAAAAGATATACAATAGGCCGAAATGCCGCTTGAAAATACACAATAAATATCAATTTGGACATGAAGTAATATCTTAAAACCATTGCAATCACATAGACGCAAATTTATTTACAAAATTTGACGCTTATCTATGAGATTGACTGGTATTTTTGAATGGTCACATGATCTATAAGTTTGGATTTGATCATCTGTAACCTCGCCGTAATTTTGAAATGACTATTTATGCCAAAAATTCCTTAAAGAAATCAGCCAAATAGCATGCTTTATTTTGTAGCCTAAGGGTGTGTTTGGCTAAGCCTATAAGTTGGTCAAACTGACTTACAGTCAAACCTCTCTATAACATCCTTGTTTTTCCGAATATTTTTGGATGTTATAGCGAAGTACTGTTGATCACGCCCAACTATGCCTTATAAAAAGGACTCTGCGGACGTTGCAAATATAACCCGAGTATTACGCCCAGGGTCGAATCCACAGAGAGTTAACCTATCAACCGCTATCTTCAGATCCACTAAGTCTTCAGAACCAGCTTCCCAAATATTCAAATCTCAGTTGAGTGTTCTTTAATAACTAGCTTGCAAATAACTAAATGGCTGTAACTAAGTAAAAAATAAGGGTTGTAAACAATTATGAGAAAAAGCTAAGGCAATGATTTCCCCTATTGATGGAATCCCTTCTGTTTATGCTCATACAAATTTACCCACACATCTCTATCAATCATGAACGCTAATCTTGCCGCAAATCTCTCCCGAGTAATCACAGTAATCTACTATTGCACTCTCCCGAGATACACTAGCTTGCTTTATTTAGCACAATTCACTTTAGATTGCACCCAAGGCTTCGTTATTCCTAATCCCGCCTTTAAACCCGCAATTATAGATTCCTCTAATAATCTAGGAGTGGTGTTGTTCAACAATACCCTAAATATGCACTCTTTTCCAAGTTATGCATACTAAATAGGCACAGCTAATTGAGGATCCTGTCAATTAACTACAACGAACACGAAGTTGAACAAATAAAGATTAAACTAGCAATTTGTATTCACATAAACAAGAAGTTCATCACCCAATAGGTTCCATCAACGCCTTAGACAAGGAATTTAGCTACTCATGGCTATGGAAAAATAAACTAAGATTGAATTCATCATAAAATCAAAAGAAAAGAAGAAAGATGTTTAGAGTATTTTCTCACAATCTTTTTCCTTGCTAAGAAACCTAAAAAATCAATACATGCCTCTCTTGGGCGAAGTCTAATGTTTTAAATAGGGTTTAGGTCTAAAAATCCCGTAATTGACACTTTGGTCCCTGAAGTTTACTGCGCCTGCCGCGGTTCTGCCACGGTCGCGGTAGAACCGCGGCCAAACACCCTCGCGGAATCTCAATCTTCTGCAGCTGCTTCCCACCGCGGTTCTGCCGCGGTCGCGGTGGAACCGCGGTGGATCCAGTTCTCTGAATCTTCGGCCTGTTTTTGCACGGGTCACTTAGGAAATTTCACAGTTGGCCTCTTTTTCATCACTTTTGACTCCAAAACTGCTCCTTAGCCGTCTTTATACATATATCACCTACAAATCATGAAAAGCACTAATAAGCGCATTTTGTCATCACTTTTAGCATTAAAACTACACAAGAAGGTGATTATTTAAGGTGTGATTATAGTCAAATTCACCTATTATCAACTGTTATATAGAACATATATTATAACATAATATTAAAAAGTTTGGCTTTTATATATCGTGAAGTGTTGTTGTGTAGGGATGCTGTTATAGAGAGGTCTGACTGTATATGTATTGTTTGACTTATTTACGAATTTGGTAAAACATCCAAAGTTCTTATAAGTCAAAGTTTCCCAACTTATGATTTTTTTCCCAACTTATGATTTTTTTTAATTTGACTAAGAATTTTTTATTTAATTTATTCTTACTAACTTTCTTTAATTCTTAATTAATGCCTTTCCCAAAACAAAATTCCTAACCTATTTTAAAAATTTTAACAAAAGAACAACTTATGATCAACACTATTTTAACACAACAAATCAAGTGCTTATTATCAATTTCAGGGCTTCTATCCAAACATATAACTATTTTCTTATCAAACAGTTTCAACACTTAATAATATTTTTGAGCACTTAAAATATAGCATATATGTACAATAACCTAGAGGAATTCTAAGTATCTTTACTATGGTTCTATGTGCAGAGGTGCAAATAACAGAAGCAAAACACTGTGGGAAGCCCAGCAAAAGCTGGAATGGGAAGTGCTTTCCCAGGAAGTGTAACCATTGGTGCAAGAATAAGGAAGATGCAGATTATGGCAATTGCTACCATGGAGATTGCTATTGCTATTACCATTGCTGAAAATAAATGGATCTGAATCTATTGCCATTTCATATATATATATATATAATATTATATATATTATATATATATATATATAATACTATATATATAATATATATATATATATATATATATATATATAAATTTTAAATATATATAGGCCTATCTGCTTATGTAATATATAGATTAAATAAGTGCTGCTATTACATGGTTATTGCAGCTTTGGCCATGATCTATATGGTCAATCGTAATGTCTCTGTTTACTTGATGTGTTAATGTGAAATATTATGTGCATGTGTTTGGAGATATCCTTTTCCTTTCCCACTCTTTATATAATAATTTTGGCACAAAAAGATATAAAATTTTGGATCACAAAGTGGACGCCCTGCAAAGTAGTACCCTTGCATTTGCAATTGGATTTAGTTGAATTTTAACGGGGGATGGCAAATTAGATTATTTTATCAAATTACTAATTAAGGATTATCAAAAAAAATTAATTGTAATTATTTAATAAATGACTTAATTATATAAATATTTTTCAATGCTTAAAATTTAAACTCTTTGCAATTTATTGAGCTTGGTTTTGACCTTGTTTTTCTTGTAATATAAAAGAACAGATAATACGGATAAAAATGCAAGCACTATGTCTCTTAGCTATAAAAAATAACATAACAACAGACCTAGTAAAGTCCTACAAGTAGGGTTTGGAGAGGGTACTAGTGTGTACGCAGATCTTACCCCTGCTTTTGGGAGGGTAGAGTGGCCGTTTCCGATAGACACTCGCTCAGAAAGGAAGTAAAGAAATAGTAGAAAACAAGCAATACTAACAACGAGTGCCAGAAAGATGATCACAAGTACTATGTCTCTTAGCGACTTTTATTAATGTATAGACGTATTGACTTCGTGTTTTATCCTCCATAATCTGAAAAAGTGCTATTAAGGAAATTTTGGCTTCTGATTTTTCCCTTAGCCACAGTAATAACAGACACAAGCAAGTGCTTGGCAAGCTCCCCCAAGAGCCTCTTCTTGACTTTTGCATTGTGTGTTACAATGATCGCTGTTGAAACACCAACCTCGCCATGTTCCACTGTACCTCTCGCAACTCTCTTCAGCATTCACACTTCGCATCTCTAAGAGAGACATAAGAATCAGATGGACCAAAGGACTTTATTAGTAGATGTTTCCGCAATATTTAATTTGGTTAAAGTTGAAGATTGAAAAAAAAGTATTTTAAAGTTGAATCTCATGTTACGATATGAATCTCACTTGGAAAAGAAAGTTAAAAATTTGTGAGTGAAAATTATTTTTTCTTTTCACTTTACATCTGGTGTTTCGTAATTATTAATTTATGATCAAACGAATGCGGAAGCTATTATAGGGCATGCATCACTCTAGCCATAATTTTAAAATCCAAGTCAAATATTTATCAAATATATTATCATTGTAACTTTTGGTTTTTATGTCTTGGAAGTTAGTAACATTTCGGCAAATGATTTTAAAATAAAGAAAATACAAACGCGTCTAAAATCTGCATCCAAACATGCAAATATGTATTACCGGCTCGGCGGATCACTAAACTTCACCTATTAATTCTAGATACAGATCACTAAACTTCACCTATTATAACATAATTAAAAGTGCAGAATTATTTTTTGCCACATTAAAAGTAACTAAATTATACTCAATATAACAGTAGAGTGAAACTATTTCCTGTCACATTAAAATAACGAACTTTACCCACTACAATTATAATAGTAAAGTCACTAAGCTTTAAGCTTTATCCACTCTCAGGGGTAGAGCTATTAAAAGTGAAAGGGTTAAAGTGGATTCACTTTGTCGAAATATTAGATTGTACAAATAGAGTAAAAGTAAATTTCTTTAGTTATATATGAACTGTTGAATCCCTTTGATACAAGAGAAATTCTAATATATAAAGGGGAGTTCAAAAACTGCTTTTATCAGAAGTTTGAATCTCAATGATGACATTCTCATGTTTTTTCGAACGTCTTATGCAAATTACTGGCCTCTGTCACTGCCCACTATAATGATTGAAAATAATATAACATGGACAAACAGTGAAATAAATATATGGAAATTTTAAGAGATTGGCTACAAACCTAATGACACAAAGATGATTAACAAGATGAAAAGGACGATAGGAACTCGTGATCTAACCATTTCTTCTTCTGATATATAGCTAGTTCAAGAGACTGTTTAATTCTGCATATTTTTATACTTCTCCTCTTCTGTTGAATAAATAAGGGAAATTAAAATCAACAAGAAGCATTGTCGATTACTCGATTTAGTGACACTTCCTAGAAGAATATTGAGGTTTTAATTTCTTTGTAATTTTCAATTTGTATACGTCTTATTCCTTTCTGGTTGTCTGCTATCCAAAATGGCCGAAAGGTACACTTTCTCTAATATATCTAGTACCCTTGATACTTATTAAACGCTTTCTCTAATAATTAGGATAAATAATCTCACCTTCTTGGGATATAAGGATAAATAATCACACTTTTTATTGGGATATAGATAATATCATATTTTACTATACATTTTATCATAATTTTAACTAATATCCACAATCAAATACTGAAAAAATTTGATCTCAAAATTTATACAAGGATAAACCCCTAATTCCTGTAACCCAATGGCCATTTGGTACTTATTGATCGCTTTGATGATAATTCTGTCACGACCCGACATTTCAATATCGGAGCCGTGATGGCGCCTAACATCTACTTACTAGGCAAGCCAACGTTGGATAATTAACTATCTATTTTTAGAATTTAAAATAACATAACAATAATAATTAACGATCAACAAAACTGAATTGCATAAGATTAATCCATATCATAACACGGTCTAGTCTATTACCTGAAATCTGGTGTCACCAGTACATGAGCAACTAGAATACTACAAATAAAGTCTGAACGAATACAACTGTTTGAAATAAGATAAACAATACAGATAGAATAGAAAGGGACTTCAAGGAATACGGATGCCAGCAGCTCTACCTCAAGTCTCCAGCTGTAAGTCGATCCGGTCAAGAACTCCTCTATAAGCCACCGGGACCAACGCTGGTATCTGCACAAGAAGTGCAGAAGTGTAGCATGAGTACAACCGACCTCATGTACTCTGTAAGTGCCGAGCCTAACTTCAACGAAGTAGTGACAAGCTATGACAAGACACTCGCAATAAACCTGTACGAATAATGATAATAACATAAAGCAGGAATATAAATAAGGCAGTAAACTCATATAGACGGACTCGAAAGTCAACTTCCAGAGGGACCCAAAATAACATGTTCTCAAATCTCACATCACAATACGAGAATAAATTCTATAACATCTAAAAGTTACTACACATCATTGTCTGTTGCGGCGCGCAACCCGATTCACAATTATATAAATAACAAGTCTTCTCCGTTGCGGCACGCAACCCGATCCACAAATATATATAAAGACTATTATAGTATGCAACTCGATTCCAAATAGTAATACCGATATTCGTTGCGGTGTGCAACCCGATCCCACACAACAATGTCAATAACTGTTGCGGCGTGCATCCGATCCCACACAATAATATCAAAAACCGTTGCGGCGTGCAACCCGATCCCCCAGAAGAATAATAATAGGAACGTTCATAGAACTACATCATAGTTCAAATAAATACAATAAATTAGATACACAATTATGGGCATAAAGCGGATAAAAGTAGCTATCTACTAACACACAAGGTCAAAAAGCAAGTAAAAATAATTAATAAATAAAGACACAGACACATAAAAATAATTAGCAATTAAAGCATGTATGAATTTAACAAGTAAAAGCAAGTATCAATTAATGCATTTAACAAGTAATAACATGGATTAAATAAAGGCATGAAATAATTGTAAATAATAAATAAATAATCCACCCGCATGCTTTAATCTGTGACGGTGCATGTACATTCGTCACCTCGTATATACACCATTTTCCCATATAATTTACAAAACAAATAGACCAACAAGTCCTAATTTCCTTAAGTCAAAGTTAGACATGACACTTACCTCACTTCGCAACCAAATCAATCAACAAACCATGACCTTGCCTTTAGAACTATGACAACCCGATAGGTGATTTTGAGTACTAGCCCTTATTTCCATATTACGAGCCCTTTATTAGCTCTATTTGATATTCCTCAATTTGCATGCGCAGTCCGTGTCTTTTTCCAGAAAGATCTTATGTGAAAATTTGAAAAATACGATTTTTGGTTTGCGTACACATTATATTACTGGATATGTTGTTGTTGTTGTTGTTGATTTTTGGTTTTGAAAATAACTTGAGTTGACTATGGTCAATATTTTGTGTAAACGACCTCAGATCGATATTTTAACGATCCTGGTGGGTCCGTATCGTGATTTTGGACTTGGACGTATGCCCGAAATTGAATTCGAAAGTCCCTAACTTGATTTGAGTTATTTTGCTGAAAGCTAGTAATTTGAAGGTTTTAAAATTTCTTAGGTTTGACCGTAGATTGACTTTATGGCTAATGGGTTCGAATTTTGATTCCAGGACTTGGTATAGGTCCACTTTGCTATTTGATACTTGTCTGCAAAATTTTGGTGTAATTTAGAGTTGATTTGATATGATTCGAACGGTTAGATGAGATTCTAGTAGTTCTTGAGTTTCTTTGAAAATTTTATGCATTTTGATGTCTGATTCGTAGTTTTAGGTGTTATTTTGATATTTTGAACGTGTGAGCGAGTTTGTATGATATTATTACACTTATGTGCATAATTAGTTCGGAGCCCGATGGGCTCGGGTGAGTTTTGAACGCGAGTTCGGTTGAAGTTATAGCTGGTGCATTTCTATTGCTGGTGTAGTCTGCACGTCTCGCATTTGCGAGGTCTGGCTCGCAAATGCGAGCCTCACTTTTGGGATCAAGATATCACGTTTGTGAGCAAGGGCCTGGGCTGAGAGATCTCGCAATTGTGAGGAATAGGTTCGCATTCGTGAACAATCAAAGGTCGCATTTGCGACTCAGTGCTCTTACGGGTAATCTTTGCATTTGCGAAGAATCTTTCCGTGTTTGCGAAGGTGGGGTGTTCGCATTTGCGATCTAAATGTCGCATTTGCGACATCTGGGCTTCTAAGACAGGGTTCGCATTTGCGAGCTTTGGGTTGCATTTGCAGGCATCGCATTTGCGAACATTTCTTTGCTAAAGCGACACTTGCAGCTGGGTAAAAAAGGAAAAATCGGGACTTAGCTCGTTTTACACTATTTGTCAACCCTAAACACTCTAGAGGCAATTTTTCAAGAGAATTTTCTTCCCAAAATCATTGGTAAGCAACTTTAATCCATTCTTTTCAATTACCCATTACTTTTCATGTGTTTTCAACATCAAATCTAGGATTTTCATGGTAGAAATTAGGAATTTGGGTGGAAATTGTGAATTTTGTAAAATTGAGATCTAGACCTCAAATTGAGATCGATTTTGAAACAAATCACATAACCGGACTCGGGGGTGAGTAGATAATCAGGTTTTGGTCCGAAGCTCAGGTTTTGGCCAAGCGAACCCGGGGTTGACTTTAGTTGACTTTTTAAAAAATAATCAAAATTGAACCTTTTTCATTGATGGGCAGTTTCTAAAGCTTGTTTTAAACATTTGATTGATAATTTTCTAGACTTGATTGGTTTGGAGGCTTGTTTAAAAGGCAAAGTCGTGGTTTGTTGATTGCTTTGGTTGCGGAGTGAGGTAAGTGTCGTGGTTAACCTTGACTTGAGGGATTGGAACTTGTTGGTCTATTGTTTACGTCTATGTGTGTGACGTATATGTGAGGTGACGAGTACATATGCGTTGTTATTGGGTTAAAGCATGCAGGTGAAAATTGCTTCTTTGTTCTAAGTTGTTTATTTGACTTCGTTCTCCATGCTTAGGTTAGATTATTACCTTTAATTATTCGTCTCATATTTATTGTTTATTTTGAAGATGGATTTGATGAACCGGGTATTCAAGCCCTATTTGGATTCTTTTGTGATCTTCTTCATTGATGATATTTTGGTATACTCCCGCAATCGAGAGGAGCATGGGCAGCATCTTTGGATTGTATTTCATACCTTGAGGGATATTCAGTTATATGCCAAGCTTTCAAAGTGTGAGTTTTGGTTTGATTCGGTTTCCTTTTTGGGCCAAGTTGTATCTTTCGAGGGCTTAGAACTACTTAATTTGGCGGGTTATTATCATCGGTTCGTGGAGGGGTTTCCATCTATCGCAGCCCCGTTGACTAGATTGTCCTAGAAGGGTGCCCCATTCAGATGGTTCGATGAGTGTGAGTTGAGCTTTCAGAAGCTCAAGACTACTTTGACTACAGCTCCAGTGTTGGTATTTCCTACAGGTTCAGGATCTTACACCGTGTATTATGATGCATCGCGTATTGGGCTTAGTGCAGTATTGATGCAGGATGGTAGGGTTATTGCATATGCGTCTCGGCAGTTGAAGGTTCATGAGAAGAATTACCATGTTCATGACTTAGAGTTGACATCCATTGTTCACGCGCTGATGATTTTGAAGCACTCTCTGTACGACGTTCATTATGAGGTCTATACCGACCATCGGAGTCTCCAGCATCTGTTCAAATAGAAAGATCTTAATTTGCGACAACCGAGATGGTTAGAGTTGTTCAAAGACTATGATATCACCATATTGTATCATCCCGGGAAGGCCTATGTGGTGGCCGATGCATTGAGTAGAAATGCGGAGAATATGGGTAGTTTGGCATACTTACCGGTAGCTGAGAGGCCACTAGCCATGGATATTCGGGCTTTAGCCAACCTGTTTGTGAGATTAGATGTTTCGGAGCCCAGGCATGTTCTTTCTTGTGTAGTGGCATAGTCTTCGTTATTAGAGCCTATTAAGGATCGCCAGCTTGATGACCCTCAGTTGTTGGTGTTGAAGGATACAGTGCAGTGGGGTTGTGTCAAGGATGTTGTGATTGGTGATGATGGGGTTATGCGGCTTCAAGGCCGAATTTGTGTTCCAAATGTTGATGGATTAAGAGATTTGATTCTTGAGAAGGCGCACAGTTCGTGGTATTCTATTCACCCAGGTGCCACGAAGATGTACCGTGACTTGAAACAACACTATTGGTGGTGCAGTTGAAGAAAGACATCATTGGTTATGTATCTCGGTGCTTGAATTATCAACATGCAAAGTATGAACATTAGAAATCGGGTGGACTGACTCAAAGATAAGAGATACCGGAGTGCAAGTTGTAGCGTATCACTGTGGACTTCGTGGTAGGCTTTCCACAGACCTTGAACAAGTATGATGTAGTCTAGGTTATTATGGACCGGTTGACTAAGCCCACGTATTTTATTCCGGTGGCGGCCACATATTCTTAAAAGAGGTTAGCTCAGATTTACTTTCAGGATATTATCCATCTGTATGGCATGCCCATTTCCATCATTTCTAATCGGGGCACACAGTTCATATCATATTTTTGGAGAGCTGTGCAGCGTGAGTTGGGCACGCGGGTTGGGCTGAGCACAACGTTTCATCCGCAGACGGACGGACAGTCCGAGCGCACCATTCAAATCTTAGAGGACATGTTACGTGCTTGTGTTATGGATTTTGGAGGTTCGTGGGACCAATTCTTACCTCTTGAAAAGTTTGCCTACAACAACAACTACCAATAGAGTATTCATATGGCTTCTTATGAGGCCTTATATGGGAGGCGATGCCGCTCACCGATTGGTTGGTTTGAGCTCGAAGAGGCTAGGTTATTGGGCACCAATTTTGTCTGTGATGCTATGGAAAAGGTTAAGTTGATTCATGATCGACATTGTATAGCTCAATCTAGGCAGAAGAGTTATGCATACCGGAAGGTTCAGGATGTAGCTTATATGGTAGGAGAGAGAGTTTTGCTCAGATTTTCGCCTATGAAGGGTGTGATGCGATTTGGGAGGAAGGTCAAATTGAGCCCTAGGTATATTGGGCCATTCGAGATTTTAGAGAGAGTTGGGGATTGTCTCCAAGCCTATCTGCAGTATATCTGGTATTCCACGTTTTCATACTTCGGAAGTATCATGAGGACAACTCGCATGTTTTGGACTTCAGCACGGTTTAGCTTGATGAGAATTTAGCAAATGAGGAGGAGCTAGTGGCTATTCTAGCCCCGCAGGTTTGACAGTTGAGGTCTAAGAGTTTTCCTTCAGTGAAAGTGTAATGGAGAGCTGAGCCGATCTAGGTAGTTACTGTTGATACCCAATTTTTCCCTACCTATTTTTATATTCAAAATATTCTCAAAATAGCATGTATAAGCATGCCCAAAAGTTTGGTATTTTTCCTTTAATTTTAAAGATTTTTAGATCAATTTATCGTCTATTTTTACATTACAAAATTCAATAATTATTTCCAAACTAGCATTTTTGGTGAATAATTTATTTCATTCTCATATTTACACTAAGATATAATTAAGGTGATTTTTGCATTTTTTTTATTTTTTATTTTTTATAAATTTATTTCTAAGCTAAATTGCATAAATTGCAATTATAGCCTATATTGCGATTAATAGCATTTTACAATTATAAAATTGCTCCCAGTATTTTTAGATTAACATTTATATATTATTAATTAATTCAGTGCTTTTAATTTGTTTTTAAAATTATTTCAACTATTTTAATTAAATTAAAAGGTAAAAATTGGCTATTTAACAAACAGCCCCATTTGCATTTCAATTATAGCCCCAATTTAACCCCACCCCATCAGATTGTAATTAAACCCAAATGGCCCAATACCCTATATGAACCAACCCAGCCCAATCCCTGATTGACCCGGTCCACTCCCGTTTTAATCTGAGCCGTTGATCAAATGAGATCAACGGCCCAGATTTAATTGCCTTAATTAAACCCTCACCTACCCCCTTTCCCCCGTCTCATTTTCGAGACTCCTCATCTCTCTCTATCTCTCATTCTCTCTCTATCTATCTGGTACTCTCTAGAAGCCCTTTGGCTTCTCCCCTCCGACTAGGTCTGTTCACTTTCTCCGACCCATTCTCTCACCGGAACCTATGGCTCATCACTACCTCTTGGTCATCTACCCGCCTCTCAACCACTCAGTGATATCCTAGGCTCCTCAGATGAACCTGAAGCGGTTCACTCACCCCCTATGGGTCTCTTGCCATTTTCCGGCCAATCCCCGGTCGTTTGAGTAAGTTTGCAGTATCTCCGGCTAAATCCATGTCGTCATGAGGTTTGCCCTCTTTTCTGGGTTCCACGAAACCCTAGTTCTCTATATTCTGGGTTTTCTTTTAAGATCCGTTCTCTATTTACGATTCTATGAAGTTTCTTCGTGTTTTTCTCCGAAAAAATTCTGTTTTTAACAATTTCAAGAACTAGGGTTTCCCGACCAAGTTCTCGAAACAGTTCTTTGATTTTAAAACGCCTCTACTGTGTTTAATCGATTATTTTATGCTTTCTTGTTGCCTTGATTGTTATGCTGAAAGCCCAATTTTAGGTTAACCCTTATTATGTGTATCCTTTTGTTACCTAATTGTGTGCATTCATGTGTTCTCCGTGACTCCTGTTTAATTCGCTACTATGACCTCTTCCTGTTGATTTCTATGAACATCTCTTCCTGTTTACCATGTGACTGCTATTTAAATGCTCAATAATTCCGACTCTTGCCCTACTGGCTGTTTATTTGATGATTTGTACTGATCCTCTTGTGTAAAATCTCATGCTTGTGATACTTTCCTTAAAAATATGATCTCGTGTATTCCTTATGCAATTCTGTACCAATTTTGAATTATTTCTATATTTATGTGATGCTTTCCTTAATTACTTTGGATTCCCTAGGATTACGATTTGATCTGGGATCCCTTTGGTTGATTCTCGAACTGATACCCTATTTTTACACGGTCATTTCAACTTTTCCTTAATTACCCACTATGTATTTGGCCTTGATTATGCACTATGTGATTCCTTGCCTTAATTAGCCTTGCTGAAGTGATTTCTTTCCTTATTCTACCTTGACTCACCGTTTGAACTAAACTCCTTAATTAAAGGAGTCCAGTTGTCTTAATTGACACTAATTGATTGCTATTTCCATATTTGTGCACTCTTTGCCTATGTACTACTTATTTTCAAAACTATATAAAGACCTGTCTTCCCTCTTCACACACATACACTGAGATTTACACGAAAAAGTCACTGGCACAAATTGCCTCTGAAATCACTGATCACACAAACACACCCATGACTGAGTAGTCTCTACTGCTCTTGTGCTTTTGCATACTACTGCTGCTCCCATCCTGCATATTACTGTCCTGTTGCTGTTCCTTGTCTTGCATACTGCTGTTGCTGTGTTATTTCCAGCACTTTGCTATCACCTAGTCTCTAACTGGTATGTTTTGCTATTTAGCTTTGTAGTATCTACACAACGTGCTCCAGTTTTTGCTTACTTACTTACTGTTCCTTATGTGTTTCATCCTTTGGTTCCATTGCTTATCATGTAACTAGCTTAAGTCTGAATGTGTGTCTTGTTTTCAATATGTTTCCTTGTGATCATGTCATTACTATACCCATATCCTCCCTTTCTTTAAGTCTGATATCTCTCCAGTTCCTTCTGAGACTTTAGTCCTTATGTGTTCATGATTTGCTGATCCTCCCCCGACCTGGTTGTTGTCACTATGCTCTCATTTTGTGCTCAAATCTGCCTCTCCTGCTACTTGAGTGTTATGTAATCCCAACCCTATTAATCTGTGCTATTATTGTGACAACTATGTGGTAATTATGTGATAACTATAACTCTATTTAAGTGCTAATATCAAAGTATCTGTCCCCAATCCCTTACCCTGTTTGTGTTTGCTCTTTCATGAGTTCTTTACCTGCTGGCTATTGTTGTGTTGCTTCTCTCTGTGATAAAAAATATTTTACCAAAATCTTTCACCATTTTTCTGAAATCATCTTTTCAAGGCCGTTGTCTCAATTACTCTTTTCAAACTTGAAATTCTCTTTAAAACTCTTCTTCCCGCACTTCACACTATTCTTAGACTCTAGGCTCTGCCCCCTTCGAGTGAGCACTGCCTTGGGGACCTCTGAGTACCCATTGAACTCTGACACTCAAGGCTGGCCTTCTACACTGCACTTACTCATTCTTGGCCAGGGTGCCTGGGTGTGAGCACTGTCCAGGATCTTCTGAGATCCTTAGAGACTATGACACACTTGGGTTGTAAGGTCATGGCATATGGCAAGTGGATCTGGTACTTTGGGCCTACTGTTAGGCTTTCTATAGTATAGCTTCTTGATTTTCCTTTTATTCAATTGTGTAATTCAGCAATTCTGGTCTGTAATAATTATTTGTAAAACACTTTAGGGCTGGATAGTGAAAAGGGTGGGGATAATGCATGCTTAGCATAATTTTGGGTAGAAAACATGCTTTAGGATTTACTTCACCTCTGTGCGCAATAGAGATCCTGCATAGGACATGTTTGCATTAGATATCATGTTTCCTTAGGTCTATTCATGTATGCATATCATCACATCCGTGTTAGATATTAATGATGTTAACCACATGCTTCATCAGAAATAGCACTAAATAACTTCTTCTTTTGAAACAATAATGTCTCCGCATGCATAACTCATATGTAGATATCCTGTTCTTAGGTGTACTGTCGGATCTATTTTCAGCATGTCTACCTTTTTTAATCTGGGCTAAGTACTCAATAAAATGCCTAGGCAAACCTTAGGCCTAACTAAAATCAATCGAAAACATAACTCGATTAGTTATGCACCGCCTGTTCAAAACCAAAAATTGGATTTTCAAACTAATCAGTCATATTTCTGTAATTCATTAAGACTTGCTGTTTGCCATTGTTTTTCACATCTAGAATTCATGTTGAGGTTCTAAATCTAAGACCTTTATTGCTGTTTGAAACGTGCTATTTACATGACTTACTTGTGGAGGGATATTTGAGCCATATAATTATTTATTTGTACCCCATCTGTGCAAGTCCTAACTGTTTCTCTACTTGTCGTTTAGAATTTTATCCTTTATAACCTAGGGGTTCAGCCTAGTACTCACCTCATAGGATTAGTAGTCCTAAACACCCTCCGGGACTTATAGGACGGGACGGGTAATAGCACGTAATAAGCCTCGTGACCAACTCACGCGTTTTCAAACTAACCTTTACGGGGTGGGAGGGTAGAATATAGAGATGATGACCAATGCGCTAATATCTCATGTAGCCCCTCTTCTGAGGAGTGATTACTGGGTATTGCATTGACGTGATCCATATTGATCATAAACCTAGGACTCCCCTCCCCTTTACTTGCTTTTATCTACTTTCCTTAGAATTGTTTAAATCTTTCATAAATTTCTGCCCCCCCTTTACTTTCCTCAAAGTTTCAACTTATTTGCAATATTATATGCAAACCCCTTCTATTTGAGCCTTTAATTGCTTACTTGATTATGTGAAGTCACAATTATAACATGGCCGGGAACCACACTAGTGGATCTTGAGGGGTGCCTAACACCTTCCCCTCGAGATAATTTCTAGCCCTTACCCGAACTCTGGTTTTCCAATTCAAAACCCTTAGTGTCCTAATGCACTTAATCATTAGGTGGCGACTCTTCAAATCCAAAAACCCAGTTCCCAAACGGGAATAGAGTTGTCTTCCCAAATGTCGTAAACCCGATTTTGCGAGGAAAAAGGGGCGTCGACAGCTACGTGGGAGTCCGAGTCCGATATGCGAAGCAGATACCCACACCTTTTCACCAGTCCAGGTGCTTTTCTACGTCCGTTCGAGGATGAACATTTCTTTTAGAGGTGGAGAATGTGACGACCTAATAGGTCGTTTTGAATACTTGCCTTTATTTCCGTGTTTTGAGCCCTTTATTATCTCCATTTGATGTTTCTCAATTTGAGTGCACAGTCCGTGTTTTTTTCCAGAAAGATTTTATGTGAAAATTTGAATAAAACATGAATTTTGGCTTTGAAAATAACTTGAGTTGACTATGGTCAACATTTTGTGTTAAAGACCCCGGATCCGTATTTTGACGATCCTGATGGGCCCGTATCCTAATTTTTGTACCTTGGAATATGCTCGGAATTGTCACGACCCGGAATTCCCACCCTCAAGAGTCGTGATGGCGCCTACTCGTAGAAACTAGGCAAGCCACACATTTAGAATCCATAAATACTTTTGTTTTAAATCCATTTTTACCAATTTAATTAGCAAGAAATAAATAATTAAACAACAGCGGAATTCGTAATTTAGCGGAAGACTTAAATTAAATAAACTGAACAATAATGTGGAAATCATCATATGCCTCTACCCAGAACTGGTGTCACAACATTCACGGACTACTAAGATTTACTACATACAACCGTTTGAAAGAGAGTAACATTGTCTGTCTCGAATACAAGAGATAACAGATCATAAATAAAGACAGAGGAGACACCGGGCCTGCGGACGCCTGCAAGGCTACCTCGGCGTCTCGGAGGACTAGAGGCTGGCTCCCGATCTACCACTGCTGTCCGGTGCCTGGATCTGTGCAAAAGAGCACAGAGTGTAGTATCAGCACAACCGACCCCATGTGCTGGTAAGTGCCTACCCTAACCCCGGCGAAATAGTGATGAGGCTAGGACCAGACCACCAAATAAACCTGTGCAGTTGTATAATATACTGCGGAAAGTAAAGCAGAAATAAACAAATAAAGATGGGAGGGGGAAACATGCTCAAGAGAACTATAAAGGAATAAAAATCCAACCACAAACAAGAACAAGAACAAAACAAAGGTAGGTCTCACTGCCAGTACACATCTCGTTGCAGACGTGCAACCCGATCCCATTTCCTGTATCTCGTGGCAGGCGTGCCACCCGCTCCGATTTCCTCATATCACATGGTAGGCGTACCACCCGCTCCCATTTCATTATATTAACAGTTCTTTCAAATAAAATTACTCCAACAAACGCAACAATTAATACGAATTCATAAGACAACAAAGTACACAATAATTTGACTCACCGAGGAAAACAAATAATGACAAGTTGCAATTAATTATGGACTTTAAGGAGCAAATAGGCAATTTAAGAATTAGTAAGCTAAATGTCAAGTAGCAATTAAGTCACATAAACATGTAGCAATTATAACATAAATTCAAGGCATAATGTTGCGCAAGGATACCTAGAGCCAATAATAACAAGTAACACAATAATGGAAAAATGCCAACATAAAAAATCACAGTAATAGTGGAATAAGACAATTAATGCACTTGAACCGATAACAACAAGAAATCGTAACAAACGGCAATAAGTGCACGGCATCACCCTTCGTGCTTTAACACTCTCTCACCAAAATAATGCACGGCATCACCCTTCGTGCTTTACGCTCTTCCTCACCCAAACAACAATCACAAACAAGGGCAAATAGGGTAAGGGAACCTATAACATCGAAATAAAATCAAGTAACAACAGAAAATCAATAAATAAAAGTAAAGGACAACATAACTCAATTATCAGCAAGAATCAGGAGAATCAAAGACAAGTGCACGACATCACCCTTCGTGCTTTTACTCTCTTTCCTCACCAAAGCAATTATGTGATAAAATGTGCACGGCATCACCCTTCATGCTTTTACTCTCTTTCCTCACATATAATCAATAGGATCGGCACGGAATGGTACATCGTGCGGAACGACATCACCCTTCGTGCTTTACACTCTTTCCTCACAATAACAAACAATACACGACATCACCCTTCGTGCTTTAACACTTTTCCTCACCCAAACAACAATCACTAACAAGGGCAAGGGAATAAACAAAATAGTAATAGAAGTCCCGGCAAGGGAACACAATTAACCAATTAAATCCTAGAAAGGGTACAACATTAACAATCTCAACGTCCCGACAAGAGAGATAATCCACAAAGCAACAATATCTCGGCAAGGGGACAATTTAATAACTCTTTCTCTTGCTTTCACTTTTATTTCGTAACTCACTTTACCACTTGAGCCAATGCTCCAAAGGATTCAATCATCTCATATACTTTGACAATCATAATATAACTCGAGCCAATGCTCCATGATGTACAAAAGTCACAATTACTTCTTTAACTTCTCATAACAAATAGAAACCACTTCTAAAGCATAGATCGTTCAACGAAATCATGAAAATCACATTATAAGACCCACGGTCATGCTAGACACCAACGTATAGATACTCGTCAACATGCCTATATGTCGTACTCAACAATAATCACGTAGCAAATAGGACTCGACTCCTAATCCCTCAAGCTAAGGTTAGACCAAACACTTACCTCGATGTCTTGAACACAACTCAAGTATCAATTATAGCTTTACCCCTTGATTCCACCGCCAATTCACTCGTATCTAATCACAAATTACTTAATTACATTAATAAACACTAAATGAATCAACCCCAATGCATGAAAATGAGTTTTCCAAAGTTTTACCCAAAAAGTCAAAAATCGCCCCCGGGCCCACGTAGTCAAAACCCGAGGTTCGAACCAAAATCCGATTACCCATTCCCCCACGAACTCAAATATATAATTTGTTTTGAAATCGGACCTCTAATTGAGGTCCAAATCCCCAATTTTTGAAAAACCTAGGTTCTACCCAAAACACCCAATTTCACCCATGAAAATTATTGATTTTAAGTTGAAAACATGTTAAATGATGTTAATTATTGAATGAAATGAGTAAAAACTAACTTAAAATTAATTTGGAAGAAGACTTGTTCTTGGAAAATCACCCAAAGAAGTTTGTGTTTTGAAAGAATGTTAAAATTGCTCAAAAATCGACTAAGTATAAAAATGCAGGTTGCAGATATGGGAATTGCGATCACGGGTTCGCTATTGCGAACCCCGACCTGACATGGGAATTGCGAAGCTTTGTTCGCATTTGCGAACCCCTTCCTAAATTTCCAACCTCGCATTTGCGATCCAAGAAGTCGCATTTGCGAACCCAGTGGTCGCATTTGCGATCAGGCCTGCCCAGGTCTCCACTTCGCAATTGCGATGCAAGGCTTGCACTTGCGAGCTCGCTTTTGTGAGATTGGCTTCGCAATTGCAAAGCCTGCAGATTAGAAATGCAACAACTATCTTTCAAAGTCCAAAAATGCACTCGTGGCCTATCCAAAATTCACCCGAGCTCTCGGGGCTCCAAACCAAATATATACACAACCTCAAAAACATCCTAGGAACTTATTCGTGCGATCAAATCGCCAAAATAACATCATAAACATCGAATTAAACCTCAAGATCCATGAATTCTTTCAAACTTCATAAAAGATCAAATTTTCCAATTTAAGTCCGAATCACGTCAAACAACGTCCGTTTTCAACCAAATTTCACAGGAAAGACTAAAACATATATAAGACCTGTACCGGGTGCCGGAACCAAAATACGGGCCCGATACCACCGCTTTTCTAATCAAATTTCATTTCCAATTTCCTTAAACAATTTCAGAAAACAATTTTACAAAAAAATTCATTTCTCGGGCTTGGGACCTCGGAATTCGATTCCGGGCATACGCCCAAGTCCCATATTTTCATACGGACCCTCCGAGACCGTCAAATCACGGGACCAGGTCTGTTTACCCAAAATGTTGACCAAAGTCAAATTTATTCATTTTTATCACCAAAATTTAGCAATTTTTCATAGAATTTCACATTTAAGCTTTCCGGCTACGCACCCGAACTGCGCACGCAAATAGAGGCAACTCTAAATAAGGTTTATAAGGCCTCGGAAGCACAGAATTCATTTAGAACAGGTGATGACCCTTTGGGTCGTCACATTCTCCACCTCTAAAACAACTGTTCGTCCTCGAACGGACAGAAGAAAGAAGTACCTGAGTCGGGGAAAAGATGAGGATAACGGCTCCGCATATCGGACTCGGACTCCCAGGTCGATGCCTCAGGAGGCTGACCTCCCCACTGAACACAAACAGAAGGGAAACTCTTGGATCTCAACTGACGAACCTGTCGGTCTAGAATAGCTACCAACTCCTCCTCATAAGACAAGTCCTTGCCCAACTGGACAGTGCTGAAATCTAACACGTGGGCTGGATCGCCGTGATACCTCCGAAGCATGGACACATGAAACACTAGATGCACGGCTGATAAGATCGGCGGCAAAGCAAGTCTATAAGCCACCTCTCCCACTCGGTCAAGAATCTCAAATGGACCAATGAACCTAGGGCTAAGCTTGCCCTTCTTCCCAAATCTCATCACGCCCTTCATAGGCGACACTCGAAGCAATACCTGCTCACCGACCATGAAAGCCACATCTCGAACCTTGCGGTCTGCATAGCTCTTTTGCCTGGACTGAGCTGAATGAAGCGTATCCTGAATGATCCTGACCTTGTTTAAGGCCTCCTGAACCAGAGCCGTACCCAACAACCGAGCCTCTTCCAGCTCAAACCATCCAACCGGAGACCGACACCGCCTACCATATAAAGCCTCATATGGAGCCATCTGGATGCTCGACTGGTAGTTGTTGTTGTAGGCAAACTCCGCTAAAGGCAAGAACAGATCCCACGAACCTCCAAAGTCAATAACACAAGCCCGGAGCATATCCCCTAAGACCTGAATAGTCCGCTCGGACTGTTTGTCCGTCTGGGGATGAAATGTTGTGCTCAACTCAACCCGCGTGACCAACTCTCGCTGAACTGCTCTCCAGAAGCGCGAGGTAAACTGCGTACCCCGGTCCGAAATGATAGATACAAGCACACCATAAAGGCGAACAATCTCCCGAATATAGATCTCGGCCAACCTCTCAGAAGAATATGAGACTGCCACAGGAATGAAATGTGCTGACTTGGTCAGCCTATCAACAATGACCCAAACTGCGTCGAACTTCTTCCGAGTCAGCGGAAGTCCAGTAATAAAGTCCATAGTAATCCGCTCCCACTTCCACTCGGGAAGCTCAATCCTCTGAAATAAACCACTAGGCCTCTGATGCCCGTACTTAACATGCTGACAATTCAAACAATGAGCCACATATGCTACTATATCCTTCTTCATTCTACGTCACCAATAATGCTGCCGCAAATCCTAATACATCTTCGCGATGCCCGGATGAATAGAGTACCGGGAGCTATGGGCCTCCTCCTAAATCAACTCTCGGAGCCCATCCACATTAGGCACACGTACTCGACCTTGCAATCTCAAAACTCCATCATCATCTAAGGTAACATGCCTGGTATCTCCGTGCTACACTGTGTCTCTAAGGACACATAAATGGGGATCATCATACTGCCGATCACGGATACGCTCCAATGATGAAGAATGAGCGACAGTGCAAGCTAACACACGACAGGGCTCAAAAACGTCCAGCTCACGAACTGATTGGATAAAGCCTGAACATCCAAAGCAAGCGGCCTCCCACCGACCGAAATATAAGCAAGACTGCCCATACTGGTTGACTTCCTACTCAATGCATCGGCCACCACATTGGCCTTTCCCGGATGATATAGAATGGTGACATCATAATCTTTCAACAACTCCAACCACCTCCTCTGCCTCAAATTCAACTCCTTTTTCTTGAACAAATACTGAAGACTCTTGTGATCCGTGAACACCTCACATGCCACGCCATATAGGTAGTGCCTCCAAATCTTCAACGCATGAACAATGGCTGCCAACTCTAAGTCATGAACCGGATAGTTCTTCTCATGAATCTTCAACTGCCTCGAAGCATAGGCAATGACTTTACCATCCTGCATCAACACTACTCCAAGCCCAATACGAGATGCATCACAATAAACTGTATAAGGCCCTGAACCGGTGGGCAAAACCAACACCGGTGCCGTAGTCAGAGCTGTCTTGAGCTTCTGAAAGCTCGCCTCACTCATCCGACCATCTGAACTGGGCACCCTTCTGGGTCAGTCTGGTCATCGGGGCTACAATAGATGAAAACCCCTCCACGAACCGTCGATACTAGTCTGCCAACCCCAAGAAACTCCGATCTCTGTAGCTGATGCTGGTCTAGGCCAGTTCTTGACTGCCTCAATCTTCTTTGGGTCCACCTGAATACCCTCTACTGATACAACATGACCCAGAAATGCGACTGAACCCAACCAGAATTCACACTTGAATAACTTTGCATATAACTGACTATCCCTCAGAGTCTGAAGAACCACTCGAAGGTGCTGCTCGTGCTCCTCCTGGCTGTGGGAATATACCAATATATCATCAATGAAGACTATCACGAACGAGTCTAAATAAGGCCTGAACACTCGGTTCATCAAGTCCATAAAAGCTGCTGGGGCATCTGTCAACCCGAATGACATAACCAAGAAATCATAATGCCCGTACCGAGTGCGGAAAGCTGTCTTAGGGGCATCGGATTCCCTAATCCTCAACTGATGGTAGCCAGATCGCAAGTCAATCTTGGAAAATACCTTGGTCCCCTGAAGCTGGCTGAACAAATCATCAATCCTCGGCAGCGGATACTTATTCTTGATTGTTACCTTGTTCAACTACCGATAATCAATACACATTCTCATTGACCCATCCTTCTTCTTGACAAACAACACCGGCGCACCCCAAGCGAAACACTGGGTCTAATGAAACCCTCAAACAAATCTTGCAACTGTTCCTTTAACTCTTTCAACTCAGGCGGGGCCATACGATGCGACGGAATAGAAATAGGCTGAGTGCCCGGAGCCAAATCAATGTGAAAGCCAATGTCCCTGACGGGTGTCATACCCGGCAGGTCTGAAGGGAAAAAAACCTTAGGAAGCTCACGAACAACGGGCACAAAATCAATGGAAAGAACCTCAGCACTAGAATCACAAACACATGCCAAATAGGCCAATCACCCATTCTCGACTATACGTCGAGCCTTCACATAAGAGATAACGTTGCGGGTAGAATAACCAAGAGTCCCTCTCCACTCTAAACGAGGCAAACCCAGTAAAGCTAAGGTCACAGTCTTGGCATGACAGTCCCAGATAGCGTGGTAAGGTGATAACCAGTCCATCCCCAATATAATATCGAAGTCAACCATGTCCCAAAAGCAACAAATCTACTCGAGTCTCAAAACCTCCAATCACCACAATACAATGGACTCGATCGACCACAATAGAATCACCCACCGGTGTAGACACATAAACAGGAACACTCAATGAATCACTAGGCATGACCAGATACAACGCAAAATAAAACCGAAGTTTCTCAACCACAAACCAAAACGGTACCTGCACCTCTAGCATCACTACCTCCACCTCTAATACCATTACCTCCACAAAGCCTCCAAAGAAGAAGCTGATCTATCACTGGTCTGTGCTGCTGCTCAGCTGAAGAAGCGGTACATGACCTCGCCATTCACGAAAGGACAAGAGTGGAGGTTTCAATTTAGCATTGAGAGAACAAAATCGCACGACAGGGAAGAATAGAAGTGAAACATTTCCTAACTCTGTAGCCTCTGGGGGATAAATACAGACGTCTCCGTACCGATCCCTCAAACTCTACTAAGCTTGTCCGTGAGTTGTGAGACCATTGTAACCTAGAGCTCTGATACAAACTTGTCACGACCCGGAATTCCCACCCTCAGGAGTCGTGATGGCACCTACTCGTAGAAGCTAGGCAAGCCACACATTTAGAATCCATAAATACTTTTGTTTTAAATCCATTTTTACCAATTTAATTAGCAGGAAATAAATAATTAAACAACAACGGAATTCGTAATTTAGCGGAAGACTTAAATTAAATAAACTGAACAATAATGCGGAAATCATCATATGCCTCTACCCAGAACTGGTGTCACAACGTTCACGGACTACTAAGATTTACTACATACAATCGTTTAAAAGAGAGTAACACTGTCCGTCTCGAATACAAGAGATAACAGATCATAAATAAAGATAGAGGAGACACCGGACCTGCGGACACCTGCAAGGCTACCTCGGCGTCTCGGAGGACTAGAGGCTGGCTCCCGATCTACCACTGCTGTCCGGTGCCTGGATCTGTGCAAAAGAGCACAGAGTGTAGTATCAGCACAACCGACCCCATGTGCTGGTAAGTGCCTAGCCTAACCCCGGCGAAGTAGTGATGAGGCTAGGACCAGACCATCAAATAAACCTGTGCAGTTGTATAATATACTGCGGAAAGTAAAGCATAAATAAACAAATAAAGATGGGAGGGGGAAACATGCTCTGGGGAAATAGCAGATAAAAACAGAATATCAAGAGAACTATAAAGGAATAAAAATCCAACCACTAACAAGAACAAGAACAAAACAAAGGTAGATCTCACTGTCAGTACACATCTCGTTGCAGGCGTGCAACCCGATCCCATTTCCTGTATCTCGTGGCAGGCGTGCCACCCGCTCCCATTTCCTTATATCATGTGGTAGGCATACCACCCGCTCCCATTTCATTATATTAACAGTTCTTCCAAATGAAATTACTCCAACAAACGCAACAATTAATACGAATTCATAAGACAACAAAGTACACAATAATTATGACTCACCGAGGAAAACAAATAATGACAAGTAGCAATTAATTATGGACTTTAAGGAGCAAATATGCAATTTAAGATTTAGTAAGCTAAATGTCAAGTAGCAATTAAGTCACATAAATATGTAGAAATTATAGCATAAATTCAAGGCATAATGTTGCGCAAGGATACCTAGAGCCAATAATAACAAGTAACACAATAATGGAAAAATGCCAAAATAAAGAATCACAGTAATAGTGGAATAAGACAATTAATGCACTTGAACCGATAACAACAAGAAATCATAACAAACGGCAATAAGTGCACGGCATCACCCTTCGTGCTTTAACACTCTCTCACCAAAATAATGCACGGCATCACCCTTCGTGCTTTACGCACTTCCTCACCCAAACAACAATCACAAACAAGGGCAAATAGGGTAAAGGAACATATAACATCGAAATAAAATCAAGTACCAACAGAAAATCAATAAATAAAAGTAAAGGACAACAGAACTCAATTATCAGCATGAATCAGGAGAATCAAAGACAAGTGCACGGCATCACCCTTCGTGCTTTTACTCTCTTTCCTCACCAAAGCAATTATGTGATAAAATGTGCACGACATAACCCTTCGTGCTTTTACTCTCTTTCCTCACATATAATCAATAGGATCGGCACGGATTCGTGCTTTTACTCTCTTTCCTCACATATAATCAATAGGATCGGCACGGAATGGTACGGCATCACCTTTCGTGCTTTACAGTCTTTCCTCACAATAACAAACAATGCACGGCATCACCCTTCATGCTTTAACACTCTTCCTCACCCAAACAACAATCACTAACAAGGGCAAGGGAATAAACAAAATAATAATAGAAGTCCCAACAAGGGAACACAATTAACCAAATAAATCCCAGCAATGGTACAACATTAACAATCTCAACGTCCCGGCATGGGAGATAATCCACAAAGCAACAATATCCCAGCAAGGGGACAATTTAATAACTCTTTCTCTTGCTTTCACTTTTATTTCATAACTCACTTTACCACTTGAGCCAATGCTCCAAAGGATTCAATCATCTCATATACTTTCACAATTCATAATATAACTCGAGCCAATGCTCCATGATGTACAAAAGTCACAATTACTTCTTTAACTTCACACAACGAATAGAAACCACTTCTAAACCATAGATCGTTCAACGAAACATGAAAATCACATCATAAGACCCACGGTCATGCTAGACACCAACGTATAGATACTCGTCACCATGCCTATACGTCGTACTCAACAATAATCACGTAGAAAATAGGACTCGACTCCTAATCCCTCAAGCTAAGGTTAGACCAAACACTTACCTCGATGTCTTGAACACAACTCAAGTCTCAATTATAGCTTAACCCCTTGATTCCACCGCCAATTCGCTCATATCTAATCTTAAATTACTTAATTACATTAATAAACGCTAAATGAATCAACCCCAATGCATCAGAATGAGTTTTTCAAAGTTTTACCCAAAAAGTCAAAAATCGCCCACGGGCCCACGTGGTCAAAACCCGAGGTTCGAACCAAAACCCGATTACCTATTCCCCCACAAACTCAAATATATAATTTGTTTTGAAATCGGACCTCAATACCTCAAATTGAGGTCCAAATCCCCAATTTTTGAAAAACCTAGGTCTACCCAAAACACCCAATTTCACCCATGAAAATTATTGATTTTAAGTTGAAAACATGTTAAATGATGTTAATGATTGAAAGAAATGAGTAAAAACTAACTTACAATTAATTTGGAAGAAGACTTGTTCTTGGAAAATCGCCCAAAGAAGTTTGTGTTTTGAAAGAATGTTAAAAATTGCTCAAAAATCGACTAAGTATAAAAATGCAGGTTGCAGAATGGGAATTGCGAACAGGGGTTCGCAATTGCGAACCCCGACAAGACATGGGAATTGCGAAGCTTTGTTCGCGTTTGCGAACACCTTCCTAAATTCCCAACCTCGCATTTGCGATCCAAGAAGTCGCATTTGCGACCGGCCTTCGCATTTGTGAACCCAGTGGTCGCATTTGCGATCAGGCCTACCCAGGTCTCCACTTCGCAATTGCAATGCAAGGCTCGCATTTGCGAGATTGGCTTCGCAATTGCGAAGCCTGCAGATCAGAAATGCAACAGCTATCTTTCAAAGTCCAAAAATGCACTCGCGGCCTAACCAAAACTCACCCGAGCCCTCGGGGATCCAAACCAAATATATACACAACCTCAAAAACATCCTACGAACTTATTCGTGCGATCAAATCGCCAAAATAACATCATAAATATTGAATTAAACCTCAAGATCCATGAATTCTTTCAAACTTCATAAAACATCAAATTTTCCAATTTAAGTCCGAATCACGTCAAACGACGTCCGTTTTCAACCAAATTTCATAGGAAAGACTTAAAACATATATAAGACATGTACCGGACACCGGAACCAAAATACGGGCCCGATACCACCGCTTTTCTAATCAAATTTCATTTCCAACTTCCTTAAACAATTTCAGAAAACAATTTTACAAAAAATTCATTTCTCGGGCTTGGGACCTCGGAATTCGATTTCGGGTATACGCCCAAGTACCATATTTTCATACGGACCCTCCGGGACCTTCAAATCACGGGTCCGGGTTGTTTACCCAAAATGTTGACCACAGTCAAATTTATTCATTTTAAAACCAAAATTTAGCAATATTTCATGGAATTTCACATTTAAGCTTTCCGGCTACGCGCTAGGACTGCGCACGCAAATCGAGGCGACTCTAAACGAGGTTTTCAAGGCCTCGGAAGCACAGAATTCATTTTAAACCGGTGATGACCCTTTGGGTCGTCACAGGAATTGACTTCGGTAGTCCCTAACTTGTTTTGCCAAAAGCTAGTAATTTGAAAGTTTGAATATCTCTTAGGTTTGATCGTAGATGGACTTTATTGCTACCGTGTTTGGATTTTGGTTTTGGGACATGGTATAGGTCTACTTTGCTATTTGATACTTGTCTGCAAAATTTGGTGTAATTCGGAGTTGATTTGATATGATTCGGACACTTAGATGAGGTTCTAGTAGTTCTTCAGTTTCTTTAAAAATTTCATGTGTTTTGATATCTAATTCGTAGTTCTAGGTGTTAGTTTTGTGTTTTGATCATGTGGGCGACTTTGTATGATGTTATTACACTTGTTTGCATGTTTGGTTTGGAGCCCGAGGGGCTCGGGTGAGTTTCAAACGAGTTTCAGATGAGTTTGGTTGAAGTTTGAATAGTTGGTGCATTTCTATTGCTGGTGTAGTCTGCAGATCTTGAATTTGCGAGGTCTGGCTCACAAATGTGAGCCTTGCTTTTGCGATCAAGACATCGCATTGGCGCACAGGGGCCTAGGCTAGGTAATCTCGCAATTGGGAGGAATAGGTTCGCATTTGTGAACAATCAGAGGTCGCATTTGTGATCTCAGAGTCGCATTTGCGACTCACTGCTCTGAGGGGAAATCTTCGCATTTGCGAAGAAACTTGCCGCGTTTGCGAAGGTGGGGTGTTTGCATTTGCAATCTAAAGTTCGCCTTTGCGACATGTGGGCTTATGAGACACGGTTTGCATTTGCGACCTTTGTCTCACATTGCAAATGCTATACCTGTAGCTGGGTAAAAGAGGGGAAATCGGGACTTAGCTCATTTTACACCATTTCTCAACCTTAAAGACTCTAGAGGCGATTTTTCAAGAGAATTTTCTTCCCAAAATCATTGGCAGGCAACTTTAGTCCATTATTTTTCAATTACCCATTACTTTTCATGTGTTTTCAACATCAAATCTAGGATTTTTCGGTAGAAATTAGGGATTTGGGAAGAAATTGGGAATTTTGTAAAATTGAGATTTAGACCTCAAACTGAGGTCGGATTTTGAAACAAATCACATAATCGGGCTCAGGGGTCAATGGGTAATCGGGTTTTGGTCCAAACCTCATATTTTAACCAAGCGGGCTCGGGGTTGACTTTTTAAAAAATGATCAAAATTGAACCTTTTTCATTGATGGTAGTTTCTAAAGCTTATTTTGAATCATTTGATCAATAATTTGCTAGACTTAGTTGGTTTGGAGGCTTGTTCAAAAGGCAAAGCCATTGTTGGTTGATTGCTTTGGTTGCAGAGTGAGGTAAGTATCGTGGTTAACCTTGACATGACAGATTAGGACTTGTTGGTCTATTTGCTACGTGTACTATGTGTGGGAATAACGTATATGTGAGTTGATGAGTACATATGCGTTGTTATTGGGTTAAAGCATGTGGGTGGAAATTGCTTCTTTATTCTAAGTTGTTTATTTGAAAGCATGTGGGTGGAAATTGCTTCTTTATTCTAAGTTGTTTATTTGACTTCGTTCTACATGCTTAGTTTAGATTATTACTTTTAATAATTCGTCTCATATTTATTGTTTATTTTGAAGATGTTGGGAACTTTTGAAAGTTGAGTTCGATATCATGGATCTATAATTGAAGTGAAATTGTTTCCCGCCTTACATTCATTATTTGGATTTGTATTGTTCGGTGAGGAAGAGTGAAAAGCACGACGCGTGTTGTGGTGCCTTATTTGCATTCATTATCATATATTGAGAGATGGAGAAAGTAAAAGCGCGAGGGTGATATCGTGCCGGTGAGTAAAAGCACGAAGGGTGATGCCGCGCCATTTTATTTATGATATCACATGGAGAGGATGAGAGTAAAAGAACGAAGGGTGATGTCGTGCCATCTTTATTTCATAACCTCATTTGATTTCTCGGATTTTTGAATTACTTGGTTATAATGTTGTTTATTTTTGAATGTGTTATTTTGTGATTTCGTACTTGCCGATTTTCTTATATTTCCCCTTTCGCATGTCCCCTCCATGTTAATATTTATTCGTTCTACTAGTTATTTTGCTGCTTTGTGTATATATATATATATATATATATATATATATATATATATATATATATATATATATATATATATATATATATATCCGTGCATTTCACGTATGAATCTTGTCATAGCCTCTTTACTACCTTGTCGAGGTTAGGCTCGAGACTTACGGAGTACATTGGTTCGGTTGTACTCATGCTACAATTCTGCACTTCTTGTGCAGATACTGGTGCTGATCGTAGCAGCGTTTAGAGGCATTCTACTCGGACCCAGCTACCTTCTGGAGACTTGAGGTACAGTTGCACGACGTCCGCTGCCTTGAAGTCGCCTTCTTTGTCTATTCTACTATTTATCTAGTTTCAAATAGTGTACTTTATTTCAGACCATATATGTAGTACTCTAGTTGCTCATGCACTTGTGAATTCGGATTTTGGGAGATATTTAGATATTGTCATATGTATTTTATTACTCCGTTTCAGACTATTTCGGTTTATCTTTATTGATGCTTGTTGACACCTAATTTTTCCCTATATATTTTCAATATGCAAAATACTTTCAAAATAGCGTATATATACATATATAAGCATGTCCAAGCGTTTTATTGTTTTTTCATAATTTTTTAAGGTTTTAAATTAATTTATTTCCCTTTTATTTCATCAATAAAATCCCAATAATTATGTCCAAAATTATTATTTGGGTAATTCATCTATTGGATTTTCATATTTATGCCAAAATATGGTTAAAATAATTGTTTACATATTTTTACAAATTCATTTAGTATTTTTAAAGCTAAATTGCACACAATTGCAATATTAGCCATTTTTAAGGTTTAATTGTGTCTTATATTCATAAAATTGAGTATGGTATTTTTAAATTGTTAATTATGTGTTATAAAGCATTTTAGTATTTTTCAATTTATTCTCAGAAGCCATTTACTATTTTTTATAAATTAAAAGGGGAAAAAGTGGCAATTTAAATTTTAGCCTAAATTGGCTTTCAATTTTACCCCAAATCAAACCCAATTCCCCAGCTCATTTATAATTTAACCCGACCCCTAAACCCTTTAAAACCAACCCGAACCCGGATTCCCCACCTACCCTTTTAATCTAGGCTGTTGATCGTTCAGATCAACGGCCACCATCGTCCCTTACCTTAATTAATCCCAAACGACCCCAAAACCCTACCATTTGTTACAATTCGCCGCCTAGAATCCCCTTCCTCTCAAACTCTCTCTGCAATACCGCCTAAACCCTAGCCACGCCACCTAAATCTACCCTAATTCCGTTCAATCCCCACCTAATCCATGGACTCCCACGGTGATTGGAGGCGTGTACTCGTCTCCTATGTCTACTGGTTACCTATTTTCATGGTTCCATGGACAGATCTCGAAGAAATCTGGTCCAATCCCTGCTCAACTTCGATCTCTGGTCTTTTTCCGGCCATCCATGGCAGTTCAAGTCAGATCCTTGACTTTTCCGGCTAGATCGGTAACCTTTTGAAAGTCTTTCTCACTTTCTCTGGGTTCTTTGAAACCCTAGCTTTAAGAGCTTTTCGATTTTCTTTTAGATCTGTCTTAGATCTGTGCACGTTATGAACTTCTTGATGTTTTCCAAAAGGTTTTTCGATTTCCTTTCAAAGTGACTCTTCACTTTCAAATTAGGGTTTTTTAAACTCTTCTTAAAGACCTCTTCTCCGATTTTCAGTGTTGTTTTACTATGTTTAAACGATGTGGTTATGTTTTTCTTCTATCTGGTTCATCGTGTTGAAACCCTAGGTACTTTTGGGTTTAAACCGAGTTCTGAAGTTGTCTTTTGTTTGTTTGTATGAATGTTTGTTTTGATTGAGTCCTTTGTGTTTGAATCATTTTCTTGCTTGACTTACCTGGTTCTGAGTTCTTACTATTTTTAACTCGACTATGGCATGAACCCTAATTTCTTAAAAGGGTTTTCCTCACTTATTACTATGAGTTCTTTATTTGTTTCTGACTTTCTTACCTGTTAAGACTGATTTCTGCACTTTGGCTCTACGTATGATCCATGACTACTTGACCTTGTTGTCTACTGTGCTTCGAGTAGGTTTCTTTACTACTGAATCCTAACTTACTACCGCTACTGCTGTATGTTTAATTTGCTCCTCTTTGACAATATGTTTGACCCTGCATGTCTAGTATGCCTGTCCAGCCCTTGCTATTTATATGTTGAAAAGCAGATTCATGATTGATCTTGATTTCCTTAATGTTACGACTGATTGCAAAGGGTTCCCTTATAAAACCTAATTTTTACTCGCTTTTGTCTAAATTGATTGATTCCCTTCCCTTCATTACTGTGATATATTACCTTAAATCTTTTTCCAAAATTAAGTATATTTTGTACTTAGACTCAAATATTTACCTTCATACTTTTACTGCCCCTTATATGGCAAGAATCAATTTGTCTCAAACTAATTTCTTTCCTTAATTAGCCCTGTTAGTATCCGTTTGAGCAGTAATCCCTTCATTAAAGGGAAGTACTTGTGTTAATTGACTCTGATTATGGTTATTTCCATGTCTGAGTTGAAACTTTACTTGTTACCTTATTCTTCTACTTGTTTTCAAAACTATTAATACCCTACCCTCTCTTCTTTCAAAGACACGAACAATTGAGTTCAGAACACACACTCAAAACTCTTTCCTTCTCTATTATTACTTGTGCTACTGCTCTGTCTAGCCGGCTGAAAGCCAAAGCTAGATTGTGGAATCCTGCTTATTTTACCTTTTTGCACCTTGCTTTCCCTACTGGTATGTCCTAGTTAATTTTTCAAGCCTCAACAACAATATGCTTCTTTAATTGTTTTAGTTTCCCTCATTCTTGTTTACATCTGCTCGTGGTTCTGCAGTCAAGTTACATTACTAGCATGCTGTAATATCCCCTTGCCCTCTAGATTAATGCACTCCCTTATGTTTGTCACTTAATATGAACCTGCTATCCTAAGTCCCTATTCCCTCAATGTGATTATGCTCTTTCTGACTAGCCTGTGGTCATGCCAGTATCAGCCATTGCTGTGCATGTCCAACTAGTCCTAAGACCCTTAATGGGGTTATGTGTTTACAGTCAGATGTATGTGTGTCCCAAACCCCTTGACCCCTTTGTATGACTGTGAATCTGTGTCTGATCCCATCTTGGGAATTTGAGTTTCATTTACGACTGATTTCAATCACCTCTGTCACTAATTGCTTTCAAAACGGACTAACAGTCCAGCTTCTTTAAATTAATCTCTTTCAACATGTGTTCTGCACTTTCACTATACTCTTAGAATATAGGTTCTGCCCCTCTTGTGTGAGCCTTGCCTTGGGACCCTTGAGCTCCCTTTGAACTTGGACATATAAGGGTCGGCCCTTCCACACTGCACTCATTCTGTTTGATTATGCAAATCTGGGTGTGAGCACTGCCCGGGATCCCTTGAGGCCCTTAGGGAACTCTGACACACCCAGATATGAGAAAGGCTTTGGAATAACGTTGGCTTTTGAGATGGTTAATTACATAACTCAGAGAGGATGTCAAGATCAGGCTTCCTTTGGTTGTAATTTCTTATTCTGCACTTCTTTTGTAATTCAATCATTTGGTCTGTAATAATTTGTAAACAATATGGGGTTGGCTAGTGAAAAGGGATAGGGAATATGCATGTTTTAGCTATTAAAGGGGTAGAAAGCATGTGACTAGGTTTACATTCCTACTTGCGCAATAAAATCCATGCTTAGGACTCATTTCATGCATTAGAGATCCTGTTCCTTAGGATTTGCACGTATCATTTTTCAGCATGTCCATTTCACTATCATACCACTTAGCAATTCCTGCGTTAAATGTATTAATAACCGGTATTTCTGCAATCATGTTCCTACTGCCATGTACACTTAGAGTTCCTGTTTTAGGCTAAACAACATTAACAAATATATCATCTCTGCATGCCCTAGTAACTGTAATATTTTTGCATATAGAAATCCTGTTTAGGATTCTGCATACATACATCATTCTGCACCTCTTTTTATTTAGATACCATGTCTTTTGGATCTCACTTACATTCTCTTAGCACATTTAGGCTAATTACGAATGCATGAAACGGAATAAAACAATTTCATTTAGTCTTTACAACTAATTGGCCATAATTTTTATGTGCTGAATACTAGAACAGCATGTTTAGGTAATAACAATAGTCTCCAACTATTAGTAATCCTGAATAACTACTGAATCATGTTCTTGCCTAGGCAAGCCTTAGGTAATTACTTAAGTAAAACCGGAACTGCCTCTGTTTAATTATCAACTGCTACAACCAGCAGACATGCCTGATTCGGACTTCTTTTCTGAGTTATATAATGAATCTGGTTCTGACTCAAACACCCTGCTTTAGGATTTAAAATTTAGACCTTAACTGTGTTTAAGTCATGCTGCTTATATTCATTATTTGCGGAGGTATACATGAGCCTTTTAATTGTTTATATTTTCCCCTCTAAATGCAGTTCTACTTGTTTTGTATGTCGCCTTAGCATTTTACCTTTAAACCTAAGAGTCAGCTTAGAACCTCCTTCTTATAGGAATAGTAGTCCTAAATTCCTCCGGGACTGATAGGAATGGGACGGGCAACAACATGCAATAGAGGTCGAGACCAATCCTCGCTTTAATACCTTCACGCGGTGGGAAGGTAGATATGGATATGATGACCGGTGCGCTAATACCACGTGTAGCCCCTCTTTTGAGGAGTTATTACCGGGTATTGCATTGATGTGATCCATATTACAAACAAACTTAGGACCGTTTTTTCATTCACAAGCATGCTTATATTATAACTCTTTTCAAAACCTTACTTTTATTGTTTTTCAACACTTGTGTATTTAAATTCAAAATCCCCTATTACTTGAGCCTTATTTGTTTACTTGCTAATTTCACAAATTCAGAAAAAACTATCTGGCCGGGAACCACACTAGTGAATCATGAGGGGTGCCTAACACCTTCCCCTTGGGATAATTTTAAGCCCTTATCCTATCTCTGGTTATCAAATGTAGTTGTAGTTGAACCCTATAGGTGCCCTAACGCACCTTAAAAATCGTTAGGTGGCGACTCTTCAAAATACCCAATTCCCAAAAGGAAATGAGTCTTTACACCCCATGAATGTCGAAACCCGTACTCCTCCCCGATGGAAGGAGAAAAAAAAAAAGGGCGCGACAATGCTTTATTTTGAATTGTTAAAATTTGTTAAAATAATCTAGCTAACGTTGGCTTGCCTAGCAAAGTGAAATGTTAGGCGCCATCATGGTCCCGAGGGTTGGATTTCGGGTCGTGACACGAATGAGCCTCTAAACCAACCGAATCCATCCAATTATCATGAACCGAAATTTCCACCCTCGGGACCGTGATGGCGCATAACATTTCACTTTTTAGGCAAGCCAATGTTAGAAATAGTTTTTAGCCATTTTAACAAATCTAATTAAATGATACCAAGAAACTCAATGAACTGAAATAGAACAGAAATAGAGTGAGTAAACCAAAATACCAGCGATGTCTAGATAGAATTCCAGAACTGGTGTCACAAGTACACGGGCGGCTAAAGTAATACAAATAATGGTCTGGATGAAAGCATAACTGTCTGAAATGAATAAACAGCTAGAATAATGTAGAAGGGGACTTCAGGGCTATGAATGTCGTGCAGCTGTACCATAAGTCTCCGTCAAGCAATCACTCCGAGCAATCTACTGACCGCCGCTAGGACCGACTCTAATATCTGTACAAGAAGTGCAGTGTATAGTATGGGTACAACCGACCCCATGTACTCTCTAAGTGCCAAGCCTAACCTCGACGAAGTAGTGACGAGGCTAAGGCGGGTCACTTACAATAACTTGTACGTAGTATAATAATAATAACAATAGGAAAGGAACACAGGAAATAACGACAAAGCAGTTAACTGATGAAAGCAAACTCAATCCTTAAAATTGGTGAAACTAGAAATATAAGTCCTCAGAATCTCATATGAAAATACTGAAAGTTAAAACAATACAACAATGAGTACAACACACATAATCCGTTGCGGCGCGCAACTCGATCCCACCGTACAAACGCAATCCTCCCTTATTTCACCATATCAATATCAAGAATAACATGTAAAATCTGTTGCGGCACATAACCTAATCCCACTATATAATCAGAATCAATATCATAATCCTCCCTCATTTCATCATATCAATATCAAAATCACATATAAAATCCGTTGCGGCGCCCAACCCGATCCCACCGTATAAATATCAAAATCCTTCCTTATTCCACCATATCACAACTATTGCGGCGTACAACCCGATCCATAAACAAATTCAATAAAAGTAATCAATCCAAAAACTCAATTCACAAGGATCTCTATGAGTGAAGAATATGAAAGCAAAGCAGTAAAGAAACCCCGTACCAAATCGAGGAATGCTAAAATTAATAAAAAGCAACAAGGTAAGTCCAATGTATGACAGTTAAAGAGTACAAGTAAGACAATTAAAGCAAGTAACAATTAATCATGGAATCATGGAAGAAACAAACATTTAATACAAGAGTAAATAAATGACAAGTAACAAGTTATGACATAGAAAGAAATTAAAGTATGTAACAGTTAAGACATGGAATAAGATAATTATTAGAACACAGAAAAGCATGGAAACAATTATTTTGACGGCGTATATACACTCGTCACCTCGCATATACGTCATTACACATGTAATTCGCATAACATATAGTTCAAGGGTTCATAATTCCCTCAAATGAAGGTTAGACCTAACACTTACCTCGCTCCTCAATCAGATCAAATCTAAACCGGGGCTTTTCCTATAAAATCCGCCTCTAAACCAATCAAATCTAACCAAAATCGACTTAATAACATCAAACAATACTAGGAAAATCAATTACTATACATAAAGTTAAGATCTTTACTCTTTTCCCAAAAATTCAACGAAAGTCAACCCCAGGCTCACTTGGTCAAAACTCAAAATTTGGACCAAAACCAATTACCCATTTGGCCCCGCGCCCAATTATATGATTAGTCTAGAAATCCGGCCTCAATTTGAGGTCCAAATCTCAATTTAAAAAAAAAACCCCAATTCGACCCAAACCCCTAATTTTTAACATAAAAATTCAAGATCTAATATTGAAAACACTTGGAAAGCAATGGGTAATTAAAAAGAAATAGATTAAAGTTTCTTACCAATATTTTTGGGAAGAAAATCCTCTTAGAAAATTGCCTCTAGGGTGGCTAGGGTTGAGAGTTTGTTGTAACGACTTGACCGATCGTTTTGAGCATTTACACTTTAATCGCTAGTTCTCGGGCATGGCTAGCCCCATATAATGTGTTATGACTTATGTAAACCGTCAGTTTGGTTTTTCAGGTTAATCAGAGCAGATATGAAAGAATGATTCTCAGCTTGAAGCTTTAAATTTGAAAGGTTTGACCAAGTTTTGACTTTTTAGTGTTCGATCTCGAATTTGGATTTGTATGATTTGGTTAGATTCATTAGATGATTTGGGACTTAGGAGCGTGTTCGGAATGTAATTTGGAGGTCCGGGGTAGATTTAGGCTTGAATTGACGAAAATAGGAATTTGGCATTTTTCGATCGGCAGTGGAAATCTTGATATCGGAGTCGAAATAGAATTTTGGAAGTTGGAGTAGGTCCGTTGTGTCATTAGTGATGTGTGTGCAAAATTTTAGGTCATTCGGATGAAGTTTGATAGGTTTTTACATCAGTTGCGGAATTCGGAAGTTTTGGAATTCTTAGGCTTGAATCTGAGGGTGATTTGGTATTGTGGTGTTGTTTTGAGTGTTCCAAAGGTTGGAATAAGTTTGAATAGTGGTATGTGGCTTGTCCGCATTTTTGGTTGGGGTCCCGAGGGCCTCGGGATAATTTCGGATGGTTTCCGCAAAAGTTTAGACTTGAGGAAATGCAGTTTGTGTGCTGCATCTGTCATATCCGCACCTTCGGATTCGGGACCGCAGGTGCGAGCTTTGCAGGAGAAGTCTTGAGGTGCAGGTGCGCAGAGGAACCGCAGGTGCGGCTAGGTCCCCGCATCTGCGTGACCGCAGGTGCGGTTAGGCGACTGTAGAAGCGGAGTTTGGCTGGTTAGTGAAAATCCGCAGAAGCGGAGATTTGTCCGCAGGTGCGGACCGCAGATGCGACATTGGTACCGCAGGTGCAGTTTTGCAGGGCAGAAAGTATAAATAGAGGGCTTCGCGAAATTTTTGTTATTTTCACCATTTTTCATCCAGTTTTGGAGCTTCTTGGAGAGTTTTGAAGAGGGATTCAAGGGGAAACTTGTTGAGGTAAGGTTTTTGAACTTAATACTCATATCTATGGTGAATTTTAGTTGATTAAACATGGAAATTGAAGAGATTAGGGGTGAAAAAATGGGAAATTAGGGCTTGAAATTGGAGAGTTTAAATTGGGAATTTGAGGGACCATTTGAGGTCCGATTTCGATATTTTTGGTATGTATAGACTTGTGGAAGGATAAGGATTCTAATGATGTGATTTTTATCGAATTCCGAGACGTGGGCCCAGGGGTCGGGTTTGGCCAATTTCAGGATTTTTGATGTAATTTGATTATTTTCACGTGGGCTTTATTCCTTTGACATATATTGATGGCATGAATCTGATTTTGGTTAGATTTGGAGCATTTGGAGGCCGAGTCAAGAGGCAAACGCATCGCGGGTTCGAGTTCGGTCCGGTTTGAGGTAAGTAATGATTGTAAATGTTGTTCTGAGGGTATGAAACCCCGGATTTCACATCGTTGTATTATTTTGAGGTAACACACACGCTAGATGACGAGCGTGGGGGGCGTGCACCGTTGGGGATTGTGACTTGGTCCGTCTCGTAGCAACTATTCAGTTACGTATTTGACTGAAACTACTTGATATTACCTTATGTTAGGAAGTATTACTATGTTTTGGGCTGAATGCCATATTTGGGCCTCGTGCCAACTGTTTGGACCCTTAGCGACTTTCTTTACTGAAATTCCTCACTGTTTTGATTTAATAACTATACTCAGTCATGCTATATTTTACTGATTTCATAACTCAGTCTTATTTACTCTGATTTGATGTATAAATGATATTTTGACTGAGCATCGTGTCTTATTGTTAGCCCGAATGGCTTGAGAGGTTTCTGACTAAGTATGGCCAAGGGCGTGTATTGTGAGGATATTATGGGATCGGGCGGCATGCCACAGCAGGTTGTTACAGATTCATGATATTATGAGGAGGGGGCCTGATTGATTTATGCCACGAGGTGGCTTGCTATTATGAGGCCGGGGGCTTGACTGATTTATGTCACGAGATGGCTTGTTATAGCGCTTGGGCTGTAGGAGCCCCTCCGGAGTCTGTACACCCCCAGTGAGCGCGAGTACCCAGTGTGAGTGATGTGATGATGCCGGAGGGGCTGATCTTGATTTATGTTGTTGCCCGAGAGGCCGATTATGATTGATTGTAAGGTAGCCCGAGGGGCTGGTTTTGATGATATTTTGCCCGAGGGGCACTTTTATGATACATGTCTTGCCCGAGGGGCTGTTTACATTTTCCACATTTTTACTCACTGTTTCATCACTTGTTTGAAACTACTGAAAGGTATTTTTAAAAGGTTTTATCGAAAACTGAGTTTTTACGAGATAATTGATTTCTGTACTATTTTGGAGATATACTGTTTTGTTGTAGTGCTATGACGTGGAATTATCTGATTTCTTACTGCTCAGCTTGCATTTACTTTATATTACTTACTGAGTTGGCGTACTCATTACTCCCTGCACCTTGTGTGCAGATCTAGAAGTTACGGGTCGCGATAATGAGTGCTGATCGTTCTTCCAGCAGGTCTTCGGAGTTGGCAAGGTAGCTGCTTGGCGTTCGCAGTCCTACACTTCTCCTTCTTATATTACTCAGACTGTCTTAGTATATTATTTTCGGACTATGATAGCCTTTCTTGTTCTTAGACGGATTTTATAGTTGCTCGTGACTTGTGAGACCCCGATGTCGGGCTTGTGTTATGTTTCTGCACTGGTTATTTAGACATATGTTATGAGGTTTTTATTAATTAATAGCTTTAAAATGACTTTTTAATCAAATACTGGTTGATTCGGGAATTGTGTCGGCTGGCCTAGTTTCACGATAGGCGCCATCACGCCCTGGTCAGTTTTAGGGTCGTGACTAGTTGGTATCAGAGCCTAGGTTACATAGGTCTCATGAGTCATGAGCAGGTTTAGTAGAGTCTCGCAGATCGGTACGAAGACGTCTGTACTTATCTTTGAGAGGTTGTAGAACCTTTAGGAAAAATCTCATATCCTTGAATTCTTATCGTGTGAATCCATTTATTCAGCCAAAAGCATAACTCTTTGCATTCCTTTCATGTATTCGAATGCACACGTGAGCGCTCGGTATCAGCTGTGCATCGACGGCTTGTGATTTCCATGGGTGAGGTGCGAGATATAATTTTTAGCATGTTGATAATGGGCCAGTCTGGAAGACTTGAGGCCGTGGTTTGGTCTATGGCTGGAGTGCTGAGATTTCGATTGTGTGAGCATGAACATTTGGGACTTATATGTCTATTTTTGTCCTTATTGGTGGGATTTTGTGACTTTATGACTATGTGGTGAGTGTAATGTTTCGCTGAGATATGTTCAGATTGTTTGACTGTAACAAAAAGAGTTGGCTGGAGATGTAGCACAGACTATTGAGTGTTGGACTTCTGTCTTAAGTGGCATATGGCCTCGAGTTGTGAGTGTAGTGAAGGACCTCTCATGTAGTTTAGTTTAGAAGTGAAGTAGACCTTCCTGTTTTGTTATGAGTTCCTAGTGATGTCCTTTGGGTTGATCAATGCCCCACCAGCATTCATGTATTTGATTAACCGTGCATTTCAACCATATCTAGATTCCTTCGTTATTATGTTCATTGATGACATCCTGGTGTACTCTCGTAGCCAGGAGGAGCATGCTCAGTATTTGAGAGTTGTATTGCAGAGATTGAGGGAGGAGAAGCTTTATGCAAAGTTCTCCAAGTGTGAACTTTGGCTCATTTCAATAGCATTCTTGGGGCACGTGATGTCCAGTGAGGGTATCCAGGTGGCCAGACAAGTGTGGAGAGAGCTTTCAGGAGCTCAAGATTGCTTTGACCACGGCTTCAGTGTCAGTTCTGCCATCAGCTTCCGGTTCTTATACCATGTATTCTGATGCCTCGAGGGTAGGCGTTGGTTGGGTTTAAGTGCAGGAGGGTAAAGTGATTGCGTAGTAGCTATGACTATAGGAAGGGTATCGAGAGGTAACAGTTTGAGGCTAAACATGCGGGGTTATTTCCCGCGGGGTGTCCTGAGGGCGTGTGATCCCTATGTTGTTTGTAGTAAGTCCTCTTTTACCAGTGAAATATGTGTGTTGTAATTTGAGGTTGGATCACGTATGATTGTGGGCTTGTTTGTTACAAGGGTGAATGCGAGATTTGCAGATGATTTGAAGTACTAGATGGTTTGTGTTACACGAGCTTATCAAATATTTAGTTTAACTCACTATGGCAGTAATAGAACATGGGTATCATGAGTTATTGTGTGTTTTGATCTATGGCTTTAAGCCAAGTGGGGGAGTTTGTTACTTATCAGTTGATTGCACGGTTATGTGTTGTATGGGTTTCGGTTTGAGGTATACTTATGGATCGATTATGACTTGCAAAGGTTGAGATCGAGGATGACTCGAGTAAAGAAAATTCTGGATAACGGTTGTGTTATGTTGTATGTGCATATGAAAGACGTTGGATGAATTAGTTATTGTTGTAAGGAATGTAACGAGTATGGAGTAGGATACCACTCGGCTGCTTAGAAGGATGAGTTACTTTCTAGGGTATAGGAGTACTAATGGAGCACAGGTTGCTTTGACCGTTTGATCAATCTAATTGAGACCTGAGTAGAGTGGATGACTCTCGAGGATGTTCCGACGGATTCAAGATTTATATGTAGCAATTGGGAATTCTTCAGGATGTGTATTTGGCTAGAAATTGGGAATTACATTGGAAGGCATCAAGATTTGTGGCATTTCTATATCGTAGCGGATCCTACATTTCTCTACAGAGTAAGAAATGGAGTTGTGTTACTTTTGGGATGCTTAAGAGGAACATTCAGCAGCTTATGAGTCGTAGACGGTGTGGTTTTATGTTTGGATCTCATGTGGTGAGTTGAGGTTGAGGTTGAGGATTGCGGTATTATGGCGAGGGGAAAGTATCAATTTGAAGGTAACTCAGAAAGAACTTGGAAAGATAGGACGGCTGGGTAGTAGGTCAGATAGGCATGGCAAGGGATATGACTAGTTCATTGGGTGCTTACGAGGTAATGAGTTTATACAGGTGTTTCGTGGCAATGCTCTTGGGTTTTTGGTGACCTGCGTAGCTTGGTTGAGTTAGAAGGATTCAGTCCTGACAGTTTGGTTTTGTGCAAATGGGATTCGCAGAGTTCTTGATGGTTTCTACCACGGTTAGGGATGTATATTTTCTACTGGCGTGAGGAGCATGTGATGTATAGTGATTTCCATTTAGACGGGATCAAATGGAAAGTTCTTGGCTAGTTGAGTACGTAGTTTCTTGTGGCTCGGAAGGGATTATGAAGTTCTCATATTTAGCATAGGATGGCATGGTATATGCGATATGTTGTGTAGGGTTGAGATTGGCATGTGGGAGGTCACAGTTTAGTTCTGGAAGGAGGGCCATAAATTCTCAGGCAGCATGGGCAGTTCCAGATGACTAGGTAAATGATATTACTAATTGGTGTGGCTTGATGAGGGTATACATTTCAGAAATGGGCAATGTGCTCGAGTTAAAGACACTTCATTAGTATTGCGGCACTCTCTTGTTTGATCAACGTCTGATATTCGAGGTTGCTTGGTGCACAAAGGAATTATAGGAGTACCCCTCGTGTAATGATTGGGTATTAGAAGTTTGTTATATATTCGAGCGGTGGAGTTGGGATCAGATATAGTGATTCGTTCGCTTTATGGATATTGAGACTAGGAGTTCTCATAAACAGGTTGTTTCGTGGTTGTGGATTGGAAAGCTGCGGGCAAAGCTAGTCTGGTGATGGTATGTGTTATGATTCAGTCATGGTGAACTTTTAGAGTGTTAATTATCTATTGTGGTTGTCCAGAGTTGATTTAGGGATTCATTGGTACGCCCAGTATGGATGTCTGTTCTGCACCGGGTCGAAATTGTTGACTCCGAGTTGCTATTGTTGAGGGATGTACTGTTTGATTGTCATTGAGCTTATTCTTGTTCTGGAATGATCTAGGAGTTACCCTTCTGTGTTGTGAGGGGTTGTGATTCTTGGTTCTATGTACATATGGTGCGGTTCTATTCGGGCTTTATAGCGGGATTTGAGTGAGACGGATATTTGGGTGTTACATGATCGATTGCGCATTGGATATGTTTTTTCGGGCTGGTATGGCAGGTGATGGTGATTTACTTTTGGTACTAGACATCAAGTTACACGTGATTGTTGATTTTTATCATGGTGACTTGAGGTGTTCCATGAGGATCAGTGTTTGGATGGGGTCGCACATTGCAGCGAAGTTATGTGGAGGTATGATCCTTCGTGTTTGACTCGTGTGTTCTGGTTCTACGATGTGTGATGGGTTCTTAGTATTGTGTTGTGGTGGTACTGGTGAGCTTGCGGTACAACTCTCTCATTTGAGTCATTTTCTTTCCATGATTGAGTACATTTGGACTGTTGATTATTGGTGCGTGGGTCACACGGGTTGTGGTTTTAGAGTGTATCGATGTGCATGTCACTAGAGTAGCCGTGTTGGATGAGATGAGGTCATTGGGATCTTGAATGAATATTATCGGATTTGATTTCAGCAGGTTGGAAGAATAATATCGAAAGTCGGCTTAGAAATTTACCACGGTCCTTGCCAAAGGAGAGGGAACTCCATTACTGGTTGATTTGAGGAATGGTTATGACCTTCTACGTGTTTCTTTCATCATTGGTAGTATACGAAAGTGTTGTAATGAGGCTTTGTTTGATAAGAGTGTTTATTACCGGTATTGGGTTGTTTGAGCAGCTGCTGTGATTAGAAGTTATCTCTACGAGTGGTTGAGTTATGTGGTATATCATGTGACTACATCTTAGGTTGTAGTTATGGTTTGTTACAACTTGTTCGGACTTAAACATTGTATAGATGTGAGATTCTGATCTTATGTAGATAATTTCGGAAATGGAGATTTGGTTCTGAGGTTATGGGCTGGGGTGAATTGTGAAATTCCAGTTATGTTGCGTGATCGGACTGATATGGGATAGGGTGACGTGGGATCAACCCCGGGTATATGGACGGTAAGGTTATTCAATGATTTGATGGTTTTCGGAACAACTCTGGGCACGTTCGAGGACGAACGTATGTTTAAGTGGGGGAGGATGTAACGATCGGACCGGTTGTTTTGAGCATTTACACTTTGCTCGCCAGTTCTCGGGCATGGCTAGCCTCGTATGATGTGTTATGACTTATGTAAACCATCGGTTTAGTTTTTCAGGTTAATCAGAGCGGATATGGAAGAATGATTCTCAGCTTGAAGCTTTAAATTTGAAAGGTTTGACCAAGTTTTGACTTTTTAGTGTTCAACCTCAGATTTGGATTTTTATGATTTGGTTAGCTTCATTAGGTGATTTGGGACTTAGGAGCATGTTCGGAATGTAATTTGGAGGTCCGGGGTAGATTTAGGCTTGAATTGACGAAAATGGAAATTTGGCGTTTTTCGGTCGGCAGTAGAAATCTTGATATCGGAGTCGAAATGGAATTCCAGAATTGGAGTAGGTCAGTTGTGTCATTAGTGACGTGTGTGCAAAATTTCAGATCATTCGGATGAGGTTTGATAGGTTTTTACATCGGTTGCGGAATAAGGAAGTTTTGGAATTCTTAGGCTTGAATCCGAGGGTGATTTGGTGTTTTAGTGTTGTTTTGAGTGTTCCGAAGGTTGGGATAAGTTCGAATAGTGGTATGTGACTTGTTCACAATTTTGGTTGGGGTCCCGGGGGCCTCGTGATGATTTCGGATGGTTTTCAGAAAAGTTTAGACTTGAGGAAATGCAGCTGGTATGCTGCTTCTGTCATATCCGCACCTGCGGATTGGGGACTACAGGTGCGAGATTCGCAGGAGCGGTCTTGAGGCGTAGGTTCACAGAGGAACCGCAGGTGCAGCTAGGTCCCCGCATCTGCGTGACCGCAGGTGCGGTTAGGCGACCGCAGAAGCGAAGTTTGGCTGGTTAATGAAAATCCGCAGAAGCAGAGATTTGTCCGCAGGTGCGGACCGCAGATGCGACATTGGTACCGCAAGTGTGGTTTTGCTGGGCAGAAAGTATAAATAGAGGGCTTCGCGAAATTTTAGTTATTTCCACCATTTTTCCTCCGGTTTTGGAGCTTCTTGGAGGGTTTTGAAGAGGGATTCTAGGGGAAACTTGCTGAGGTAAGATTTTTGAACTTAATACTCGTATCTATGGTGAATTTCAGTTGATTAAACATGGAAATTGAAGATATTGGTGGTGGAAAATTGGGAAATTAGGGCTCGAAATTGGAGAGTTTAAATTGGGAATTTGAGGGACCATTTGAGGTCTGATTTCGATATTTTTGGTATGTATAGACCCGTGGAAGGATAAGGATTCTAATGATGTGTTTTTTATCGAATTCCAAGACGTGGGCCCGGGGGTCAGGTTCGGCCAATTTTGGGATTTTTGATGTAATATGATTATTTTCGCATGAGCTTTGTTCCTTTGGCATATATTGTTGGCATGAATCTGATTTTGGTTAGATTTGGAGCATTTGGAGGCCGAGTCGAGAGGCAAAGGCATCGCGGGTTAGAGTTCCGTCCGGTTTAAGGTAAGTAATGATTGTAAATATTGTCCTGAGGGTATGAAACTCCGGATTTCACATTGTTGTACTATTTTGAGGTAACGCACATGCTAGATGACGAGCGTGAGGGGCGTGCGCCGTTGGGAATTATGACTTGGTCCATCGCATAGCAACTATTCAGTTGTGTATTTGACTAAAACTACTTTATATTACTTTATGTTAGGAAGTATTACTATGTTTTGGGCTGAATGCCATATTTGGGCCTCGTGCCAACTATTGTACCCTTAGGGGCTTTCTCTACTGAAATTCCTCACTGTTTTAATTTAATAACTGTACTCAGTCATGCTATGTTTTATTGATTTCATAACTCAGTCTTATTTACTCTGATTTGATGCATAAATGATATTTTGACTAAGCATCCTGTCTTACTATTAGCCCGAGTGGCTTGAGAGGTTTCTGACTGAGTAAGGCCGAGGGTCTGTGTTGTGAGGATATTATGGGATCGGGCTGCACGCCGCAGCAGGTTGTTACTGATTCATGATATTGTGAGGCCGAGGGCCTGATTGATTTATGCCACGAGGTGGCTTGTTATTATGAGGCCGGGGGCTTGACTGATTTGTGCCACGAGATGGCTTGTTATAGCGCTTGGGCTGTAGGAGCCCCTCCGGAGTCTGTACACCCCCAATGAGCGCGGCTACCTAGTGTGAGTGATGCGATGATGCCTGAGGGGCTGATCTTGATTTATGTTGTTGCCCGAGGGGCCGATTATGAGTGATTGTGAGGTAGCCCGAGGGGCGGTTTTATGATACATGTCTTGCCCAAGGGGCTGTTTACATTTTCAACATTTTTACTTACTGTTTCATCACTTGTTTGAAACTATTGAAAGGTGTTTTTAAAAGGTTTTATCAAAAACTGAGTTTTTACGAGATAATTAATTTCTGTACGGTTTTGGAGATATACTGTTTTGCTGTAGTGGTATGACATGGAATTATCTGATTTCTTACTGCTCAGCTTGCATTTACTTTTTATTACTTACTGAGTTGGCATACTCACATTACTCCCTGCACTTTGTGTGCAGATCCGGGAGTTATGGGTCGCGATAGTGAGTGCTGATCGTTCTTCCCGCATGTCTTCGGAGTTGGCAAGGTAGCTGCTTGGCGTTTGCAGCCTTGCACTTCTCCTTCTTACATTACTCAGACTGTCTTAGTATATTATTTTTGGACTATGATAGCCTTTCTTGTTCTTAGACGGATTTTGTAGTTGCTCATGACTTGTGACACCCCGATGTCAGGCTTGTGTTATGTTTCCGCACTGGTTATTTAGACATATGTTATCAGGTTTTTATTAATTAATAGCTTTAAAATGACTTTTTAATGAAATACTGGTTGATTCGGAAATTGTATCGGCTGGCCTAGTTTCACGATAGACGCCATCAAGACCGGGTCGGTTTTAGGGTCGTGACATTTGTAAGATGTGAGCTTAATCCCGTTTTCTAAGCTTTTTGTCCAAGCGCATATGTAGCAAATGCGACCTGGGGTTCACAAATGTGAACCTTGCAAATGCAAGAAATCCATCGCAAATGTAAAGAGCTCGCACCTCTGCTTCCATCGCAAATACGATGGTTTTGTTCACAAATGCGAACATGGGACAACCGCAAATGCGACCACTTTGATCGCAAATGCGAACCGGCCCACCCCAGCACCCTATCGCAAATGCGAACCAGACACAGTTCCTCCTACTATCGCAAATGGGATCCTTGCAAATGTGAGAACTGCGACCAGTGCAGAAAAACCGGCAGACTCCTAACTCTATCAAACAATCTGCTACGCGTTCGAAACTCACCCAAGCCCTTGGGGCACCAAATCAAACATGCACATAAGTGTAATAACATCATACGAACTTGCTCGCGCGATCAAATAACCTAAATAACATTTAATCTACTAATCAATCCTCAAAACAAATAAACTTTCAAAATAAAACTCAAGAAAACTAGAATCACGTTTAAGTGTCCGAATCATGTAAAATCAATTCCGAATTGGACCAAATTTTGCAAACAAGTTTCAAATAGCAATACGGAACTGTCCCAAGTTTAGACATCAAAATCCGAACCCGTTAGCTACGAAGTCAATTTCGGTCAAACCTTAAAATTCTTGAACTTAAAAGAATGCTAGCTTTCGGCAAAATGAGTCAAAAAAAAGTTAGGGACATTCGAATTCAATTCCGGGCATACGCCCAAGTCCCAAATCATGATACACACCTATCGGGTCCGTCAAAATACTGATCCGGGTTTGTTTATATAAAATATTGACCGTAGTCAAATCAAGTCATTTTAAAGACAGAATTCACATTTTCTTAGATTTTTCACATAAATTTTTTCGGTGTAAGACATGGACTATGCACGCAAATCGAGACACACTAAACAGAGCTAATCGAGGTCTCGAAGCACAAAAATGAAGGTTAAAACTATAAATGACCTATCGGGTCATCACACCAATTATCAATCAAACAATTCAAAATAAGCTTTAGAAACTACCAACGAATGAAAAAGGTTCAATCTTTAATAAATTTGAAAAAGTCAACAAAAGTCAACCATGGGCCCGATTGGTCAAAATCCGAGATCCAGACCAAAATGCAATTACCCATTCTCCCCAAATCTGACCGCAATTTAAGGTCTAAATCTCAATTTTAAATTTTTTTCAAATTCTACCCAAATCCCTAATTTCTACCATGGAAAACCTAGATTTGATGTTAAAATCTCATGAAAAGTAATGAGGAATTAAAAGAAAGTGGATTAGAGTTGCTTACCAATGATTTTGGGAAGAAGAAATTCTTGAAAAATTGCCTCTAGAGTGTCTAGGGTTGAGAAATAGTGTAAAATGAGCGAAGTCCCATTTTCCCCCTCTTTTCGCCAGCTACAGGTGTCGCAATCGCAAACTATTGTTCGCAATTTGCAAATGCAAAACACGGGTCGCAAATGCGAATTGTCCCCCCCCCCCCCCACAGCCTGCATAAGCCGCAAATGCAACAAAAACATCGCATTTGTGATGCCCCATTCCACCGCAAATGCGATCAAAGGTTCGTATTTGAAGACGTGCCTAAGTCCAAATTACCCAAACTCATCCGGAACTCACCTGAAACTCTTCTGAGCCCCTCGGGCTCCAAACAAAACATGCACACAAGTGTAATAACATCATATAAACTTGCTCGCTACCACAAATTATCAAAATAACATTAAATAACAAGAATCGATTATCAAAACTCATGATTATCAACTTGAAAGTTGATTTTCACAATTGTTCACATAACGCGCCAAAATGTGCTCCGGTCACCCCGGGCCCCGACCAAAAGAGCATACAAGTTCAAAAATATCATACAAACCTACAATTGTAAAAACACCGATCAGAGGTCGTTTACCAATAATGTTAACCGTGGTGAACTCAAGTGCCATTTTAAGCCAAAAATTACTTTTTCTTCAAATTTTTACGTAAAAATTTACTGAAAAATGACACTGACCATGCACGCAAATAAAAGAAATATATCAAATAAAGCTAGTGGAGGTCCCGGAATATAGAAATAGAGGCTAGTACTCAAAACGAATCGTGTCGTCACAAATTATGTCCTCAACTTTACACACAACAGAGATCGAGTATCAGATATATATCATATCCTAAAGAGTCATTGCTGTTATTTGTTAGATTTGATAACATTTTTTGGTAGTTAAGAAATTTTATTTACTACTAATAACATATACAATAACAAGATCAAAACTGAGACTGAAAAGACCCCAGTCTCAAATAACTCTACCTACTTACCATCTATAGTAAAGGACTAAGGATAAAAGTTCAAGTCCTAAAACTTTTTTACGAATCTACTCTGCATTGATCCTCTACTAACCACCAAGTAATTCTGGTGACTTCTGTTGCCCTTGAAAGACCCTCATGTTCCTTTTCTTCCATATATGATAGACAAGTAGATGATGCATGCAAAAGTTCGCATGTATACTTCAGAATGTAAATTTCTATTATTCACATTGTCTTTTGCCCATAATAGCTCCCTGTGCTAGTCAAGTACAAAAGGAAAAAAGAAAAATTTGATCACATTCTGATAAAAGGACGGAATGGCAACCAAAAGCCTATATCATCGATTTATACGTTTCCTGCGGGGAAAGTGCATGGATAGAGGTTTTCAAGACCACTATTTAAGGCATAATGGAGTAGACCATTTGATTCAGTTACTTTGAATGAATTACATATCCTTAAATTTTTATAACTTAATTTTTAAATCAGGAACACAACTCTTAACAGTGATTTGCAAAAATCTTTTGCTGAACCTTTTTTTTTTTTGTAAATTATTGAAACTTCTTTTAAAAATAGTTGTTGCTCAGATTCAAAATACTCGGCCGGAATGTTCAAACCCCACATACCCCATTCAACTTTGACAATTCAATGGCCGATTTTGATGCTCAATTTTCACACGAATTGGGTTTCCCAAAACAACAATTCAACCAGGATGAAACTCCAACAATTTTCAATAACCAATCATACTCAAAGAAGATGGAGAAGAACAAGAAGCAGTAAAGGTGGAACAGGCAGACTTTTGTCTGAGGTTTATCAATTTTGAATCAAAGTTAAATATTTTTAAAAATTAGATATAACTTATGTTTACCCGTAAAACGATACAGTTAAGTTTGTTACGTGGTTTATAGACAAGCGAATTGATTTAATCTAAAAATAATAAAGAAATAAGATTAAAAATGAGATTTTAGCAATTGAAAATGAAGAAGATGACAAGCCTGGCTCCGAGCGCAATGCCTCCGGGGACAAAAGCGAGAGCAATGATAAAGAACAAATAAAATTGTTTTCTTGAGAGCAAAAGTAAAATACGACATACGTTTGCCAAGAATTTTTTGTCCTACGATGGCTACTGAGCCTACTATTTATAGCTTTATCTAGGGAAACTAGATCCTAGGATCAAGCTCCTCTTAAATGATAATAAAAGAGCCATTGATGTGCATGTAACGACAGGCCATGAATGCATATATTATTTGCAATGGTCGCTCATTTAATGGTAAAAAATATTCCCTCATTGAATGCTACCCGATGACAATTACTTGGTCTTCTCCTGCTAACTATGCTCCCTTCGGGATTTACCCGATTTATTCATTTCAGTTGTTTGTGAAAAGATTATTTTTCGTTATTGCTGATCTTCTTGTTTCTTTTGTTCCAGCTACCCAATAGGAACCACCACGGGTTCAAGGCCTGGACCAGTGGATTCAAAAAATTCTGGAAATCACAACACCAGAATTCCGCCGGTGGAAGGAAATGGCCCTCAAATAAGGGTGGAAGGCCAAAAATCATGGTAAATCGAGTCTTTATTTCTTTTATCTATGTACGAACACAGGTAACTTCATGAAAAATTTGTTAACTCCATTTTTTGCTTAATTCAGGACTTCCGCAGGGCTCTATCACCTGCCCTGAGGTCGACGCCTTAGCTGACCCCGAAAAGGACAGGAGGGTGCTGCAAAGTTCCTTGCTCGAAGAAGTGTCCGTGGATCTTCTTCCGGTGAAGGTGCCTGCTCTCATAATCCCCATCCCAAGAACAAGCAACCAAAAAGACGGCTCTCTTCCTCAGCTGGGACTCAAAGGAAGAAGATAAAGGAAACAACGACTAAGCCGGCCACAGTGATTGTTGTGGATGATGGGGAACCCAGTGATGAAGAGTCTTCCTTTCAAAGGAGAAAAATATCTTCATCAGCTCAACCGGATGCTTAGTTGGGAGAGCTTCAGAGCCTGATCGCAGAAGGAACCCAAGCACTTTGGGGCGAGATGGACCTGGAGGATAATGCTGATTCTCGCTTTCCAGTCCCCATTGCTGTCTCCGATCCAAGGAGTTCGGACCCTGGGCCTCTTTTGCCTTTGACCACCAAGCAAATAATAATTAGCCGCAACTTCTTCTCATCCCTACAAACCAACAACTTCATGCCCCTCGACACCAGTTGCTCCCTCGCCAACAGCACTAACTGCATCTACTCCACCGGTTCCAAATGATCGAGAAAGGGGTATTCTCCTTCTCGGTATCCCAACCATGGGAATTTGGGGCACAATTATTCATCCCCTTCTGCAGATCCTCAAGGGAGGAGAAGTGCTACTCTTTCGATTTTGAAGGAGTGCTATCTTTTGTCCAAGCAGGTGGAGCTTGCAAACTATCTGAAGTCGTTGGCTTCAGAAAAAGATTGGAAGAAACTGCGCTCCCTTTCGGGAAGATGCTTGTTAAATAATGCCATGCACAGCACGGCACAGGTACCGTACTTGTTTTCTTATAACTTCTTTTCCAATGGAAATCCTAATTTTGATATTCTTATTTACAGGCCAACTTTCTCGCTTCCGAAGGCTTGCAGAGATTGATCCTTGATAAGCAACGACTTTCTTCCAAGCGTGATCAATTGTTGGCCGAAAGGAACAAACTTGTTGCGCACCTCCCGGTGTTGGAGGAAAAAGCTGCTGAGATGGGCGATCTTGAGGCCCGGTTGCAGCAAAGCGAACAAGATAAAATTGCCCACAGCCAAGAAGCCACTCAATTACACGAACAACTTCAAGAGGCTAAGGCTAAGTGGGCCGAGCTCCATGGTGCTATGCTTGTTGCTGCCCAGTGCGAGTCTGCCTTCAAGGAGCAAATAATTAATTTAAAGGCAGACTTAAGCTCCAAAATCGAGGAGGCTAATGCTGCCAAGGAGAAGAGGGCCAAGATGGAGGAAAGACTCAAGAGGGACATGGATAACAACTGGATTCACTCAACTATAAATGTTGAGCTCGATTCTCGCCTTAGTGCCATGAGATCCGATAGGGACGGCCTTCAGGACACATTTGATAGGCTCTAAGAAAAGCTCCAAGACCAAGATGATTCCCTCAATTTTTAGAAGACTTACGCTATATATCATATGAGGAGGAAAACCTTGAAAGAGGCCAAATTGGGCATCGCTAATATAGATGATCGTATTGCCCAGGCCCAAGAACTGGAGTTGTCTGCTCGTGAACGCCTTCCCGCTCGGCCCACTGCAAGTAACTCCCCAAGTATTGTTGATACTCAATTTTGCTCTCATATTTCTTAAAGTATTCCATATACTTTTAAAATATTATTTTTGCATTATTCCCTAATTTATAGGGATCATATAAGTAGTTTTTTTTTAATTTTTAATGTTTTTAAAATTGATTTCTTGCATATTTAATTATTACATATTTACTAATTACTCCTTCAAAATTATTTTGTGTGATTTGAATTAATTATTTATACCCATATGCACATTCTATAATATTTTACTCCATTTTACATAATTATATTTGCACTTTTATTATTATTTACAACATTTGCAATAATAGCTTATATTCTCATAATAATTATATTTATTGCATTATTTATGTCAAAATGGTATTTTTATATTTTTATAACTCTGAGCTATCATTTTTAAGTAACTAATTTCTTAAATAATATTTTTATTATTTATTAGTCATTTTAAAAATTTATTTTTTAAATAAATTTTGTGTATTTTAAATCTGGCCCAAAACTTGGTCAATTTTCGGACCAAACAGAACCAAAAACACCTGGCCCAGACATCCAAAACCCTTAGCCCAACATTCCCTGGCCCAAACCTAACGACCCTTTCCCAAACCTGGTCGGGACCCGGCCCGTTAAAACGACCCACTTTGTTTTCTTTAAAATACTGGCCGTTGATCTCTCAAGAACAATAGCCCACGATTACCCTTCCACTTTTAATTACCCAATCCCAAACCCTAATCCCCATTTCCCTCCGCCCGGCCGCACCAAAATTCTCTCATCCTCTCATATTCTCCTGAGAAACCCTAGCAGCCGCCTCACCCACAATCTTCTTCGAATCCGATCAAATCATGCATCATTTCCATGATTTACTTACCTTATGTGTGCTACCTCATCGTTACATACATGACCGTGGTGTTACTTTGTACTTACCCGATTTTGGCAAGTACCACTCCTCCTAATCAAGTGAAAAGCCTCACTCTTCAAGATTCAGACGATAATCTGTCTGTATACACTCACAACAAGGTCGTACGGGCCAAATTTACCAAGATCTTTGGCTAATTTTTTGACTTCCTGTCAAATTAGGGTGTGTTTGATTTTTACCTATTTCGATTTGGAATGGGTTTGGCATGCTATTCTTTGTTTATATGATTCGATTGATGCTTTCCTTTTATGATTTTGTTAAGTCGAACACTATATAAACCCCTCCCTCAATTCCCCTAAAACGGACTTTGGAATCGATCACTCCCTTACTTACTTACTCACCCGATTCTGAAACACTTGGTTTTTTGGCCGGCTGAAAGCCAAGGCCACCGAAATTCGCTTTAATTGACCTTCCCAGTGCGATCACCGCTCAGGGTTCATCTGAAGCCCTTCTGAACTTTGACGCACTGGGTTTGGGGTTCTACTACTATCTTTTTTATTGACGATTGAAGTACTGTTGGAATTGTTCTTCTTATTTTCTTGTTTGTTAAATTGCAACTGGTAAGTCTCTTAGGCCTTATAAATTTCATTCTCTTTCGTTTGCATTTATGCTTTGTGTAGTTGTGCCACTGAAACTTCAATGAATCAATATCCTACTATGCCAGCTTGTTAGTAATCTTACTTTCTTTGAAATGTTCTTGTGACTCTATACTTTTAGCATCTGAACTTGCCTAAATTCTAATTCTAATGTATGCCTATCACATGTGTTTGGCATAAATGATTTTTGGATCTCGTAAGCATGTTTAGCACACTATGTTTATGCTGATATTTGATGCTTGTCTTGAGTTTGTCTCTCTGCTTTGTTCTGGATTATTGTAATAACCAACTTATACCCAGAATGTGTCACGACCCAAAATCTCACATGTCATGATGGCGCCTACCACAATACTAGGCAAGCCGACAATCACCAATAACTATGCATTTTGAATTAACAACATAATGAAATATGTTTAAGAGTGAAAATCCTCATACCTAATCGATAAGAAGTACCACGACTCAATACAAATCCCCCAAAAATCCAAGTGTCACTAAGTACATGAGCATCTAAATGACAATACAGTCAAAACTTCAATACAACTATCTGGAAAGATAGAACAGTGCTAAATAAAAGGAAAAGAAGGAGAGTCGAGGTCTGCGAACGCCAAAGTCGATACCTTGAAAGTCTCCAAGCAGGAAGTGCTCCAAGTCTCTCAACCACTGTGCCCAGAAGCACCTGGATCTGCACACGAAGAGCAGAGTGTTGTATGAATACAACCGACCAAATATACTCAATAAGTAACAGGACTAACCTTGGGCTGAAAGCAGTGACGAGCTCAGATAGGTACAGTCCAAATCCAGATTATAGTAGTAAGATATGACAGGAAAAATGATAGTAATAACTCAGAGAAATCTCATAATTAGTTGTACACCGTACAGAAGTGTAGACATACTTTCAAGTTTAACAGTATAAGTTCAACACGGATAAAATATGCCAAGTGTGACTGATATGAGGAATGTTACATACCGTGCAAATCTCTACTCCAACAAGCCCTTTCCTCGCGAATCGACCTTCGGACGACTCAAATCTAGCCACAAATAACTTAATACAATCAGCATAAGCTATAGGAATCAATTCCATATGATAAAGCTAGGTTCTTTAACAAAAGTCAAAAAGTCAACCCAATAAGTCAACCCTGGGCCTATGTCTCGGAATTCGACAAAATTAACAAAATCTGAACACCCATTCAACAACGAGTCCAACCATACCAAAATTATTCAATTCCAATCTCAACTCGACCTTCAAATCCTCAAATTATGGCCTATGAAGTTTCGCCAATCTTTTCCACTTTTTACAACCCAAAACACTAATTAAATGGCAAAATCATGATAGATTCATGTATAACAACCAAATCCGAGTTAGAATCACTTATCCCAATAAACTCCTTGAAAATCCCTTCAAGAAATGCCCAAATCCGAGGTCTCTCGCTCAAAATTTGAAAAAATGGGTTCAAACCCTCCATTTTGATATTTTAATAGCCTACTTAGTGATTACATATCACGATCGCGGATAATCCATGTGATTGCGAAGAACAAAATCCTCAATGGACAAAACCCCTTCTACGTGAACGCACCCTCAAGCTCGCGAACGCGGTGACCTAACTTTCATACCTACGCGCGTCTTAGCCAACCGCTCCGAAGAAAAGGTAGTCCCAACTGGAATGAAATGCGCAAACTTGGTCAACCGGTCCACAATCACCCAAATAGCAGCAAACTTCTCCAAAGACCATGGGAGCCAAACTACAATGTCCATGGTAATACGTGTAACGATCCGACCAGTTGTTTTTAGCTCTAGTGCATCGTTCGGCTGTTTGAGGCCATGAGCAGCTTCACTTCAGGTATTATGACTTTTACGCGTGGTCAGAATAGAATCCCGATAAGTTCGGAGTTGATTTGGAGAGAAAATTTTCATTTCGAAAGCTTTAAGTTGGAAGAATTGACTAAGATTGGATTTTTTAGTAAACGACCTCGGAATCAGGATTTGAAGGTTCCAACAGGTTCGTATGATGATCTTTGACTTGGGCGTATGTCCGGATTGGTTTTTGGATGACCCGGGAGCGTTTCGGCGCCTATTGTGAAAGTTAGCATTTTTGGAAAAATCTCATAAATTTGGGTCGAAGTGCATTTTAGTGTTATTGATGTCAATTTGGAATTCCAAGTCTGGGAATAGCTCTATATGGTGATTCTGGTATTGGGAGCGCGATCAGAGGTAAATTCGGAGGTTCGTAGGTCATTTTGGAGTCATTTGGCTAAAGTTAGAAATTTGAAGGTTTTTGAGAAGTTTGACCGTAAGTGGACATTTTGATATTGGGTTCGGATTTCGATTCCGGAAGTTTGAGTAGGTCCGTAATGTCGAATATGACTTGTGTGCGAAATTTGAGGTCAATCGGACGTGATGTGATAGGTTTCGGCATCGAATGAAGAAGCTTGAAGTTCATAAGTTCATAAAGCTCGAATTGGAGTGTGACTCATGGTTTTGGCGTCGTTTGATGTGATTTGAAGGCTCGACTAGGTTCGTAATGTGTTTTGGAATTGATTGGTGTGATTGGACGGGGTCCCAGAGGTTCGGGTGGATTCCGGGTGGTTAACGGATCATATTGGAGTTGGGAGATAGAGTTGAAGCCTGTTGTCATCTGGTGTAACCGCACCTGCGAGGTGTTGGCCGCAGAAGCGGCCAAAGTAGCGCAGATGCGGTTGAGAACGGAAATGTTGTATGTAGATGCGGTCATCTTGCCACAGAAGCGGGACCGCACCTGCGGAAGGGGAAGCGCAGAAGCAAAGTTAGGGGCCTGGCGAAAAACCGCAGAAGCGGTAGTGGGGCCGCACCTGCGGAACCACTGAAGCGGTCAAGTGACCGCAGATGTAAGGCTGGAGGCAATGTGTTCTTTTAAAAACGAGGGTTTGGCTCATTTTCACCTCATTTCCTCCATGAGAGCCGGTCTTGGAGAGAGTTTGGAGCTCATTTTTCATCATCAATGTCAAGGTAAGTTGTTCCCACTCATTACAAGTTAAATACATGATTTAGATACGAATTAAAGTATGGAAATTTCTAAAAATTTGAGATTTTGAGGAAAACCTAGGAATTTGGTATTCTTGGATTTCGACCACGAATTTGGACATGAAATTGGGAGAAAATTATATATTTGAGTTCGTGAGGTTGCGGGTAAACTTTATCTTCGAAAATTTTTGGAATCCGGGCACGTGGGCCCGAGGGTGATTTTTATCGACTTTTGGATCGGGGTTATAAATTGGGTTATAATGAGTGTATGAGCATATATTAACGGGTTTGCACAATTATTGGCTAGTTTTGAAGCGTTGTGCGTCGATTTGGGTCAACGGAAGGGCTTGGAAGCCGGTTATGGAACTTCGGAGCGAGGTGAGTCTCCTTTCTAACTTTGTAAGGGGGAATTGTCCCCATAGGTGAATCAATTGGATATGTGCTTCTATATGTGGGGGCTACGTACGCAGTAGGTGATGAGAGTCCGTGCATTGCTACTATTATGCTTAAGTTCGGGTAGTCTAGGACCCAAAAGCATGCTTTACTTGTAATAATTGTAGCCTTATTGACAGTATAAATTGCTTCAGTCATACCGAAGTGGTAAATGAATTTCTAAAAGAGTTAAACTTCATTTTCTTAATCATTTAATAAGAGGATTGACTTTTCTTTGGATAAATGTTACCTGATGAATTCTTGATTGACTATTTGAATGTGTGTATCTATGTGTGCCCGTGTTGCATGTATGATTCGCAAGCGTGGTAATAGATGTATCTATGGTTCACACCATTCGAACCTCTGCAGTGACATTTTATTATTATGTTGGATCGTGCCGTACGACCTCGGCATGAGTTGCGCATGTTTGTGATGCTTTCTTGAGATTTACAAAATTGATATTGCCCCGCTGTCCCGAGATAAATTGATTAAAAAGATGATGAAATATAAATCTTTGGAAATCTATTATTATTAAGGAATTGTTTACCTGCTTGAGGATTAATTAGTTTACACATGCCCTATAAAATCCATAATTTTTCACATTAGTAATATATTACTATTGGACCACTAGTAAGTGTCGAAGTCGACCTCTCGTCACTACTTCTTTGAGGTTAGACGGGATACTTACTGGGTCCATGTTATTTTTTGTACTCATACTACAATTGGTGTGCATTTTTGTTGCAAAGACACATGTATGTCTAGTGGCCTAGTTGGGTGCAGCGGCATGGATGACACGGAGACTTAGGTGAGTTGCACCTCTTGAGACGACCCGCATCCAGCAGAGTTTCCTTCAGAGTATTGTATTGTGTTTTCCTTTCTGTCCAATTTGTATTCTGGACAATTATTATATTACATCTTGTTTTTCCTAGAATATGCTCATGCACTTGTGACACCGGGTTCTGGGATGATTTTGGGATTATTCAGTAGATAAATTTTGTAAAGACATCATTATTTATTCAGTGAAGTTTATTATTTATTGTTTAATGTTTAAAGGAAATGATTTTAGAAATATTAAAACGAGAATTTACTAATTATATGGTGTTGGCTAGCCTGACAGTGGTGTCCGGCGCCATCACGACCCTTAGTGGATTTTGGCTCGTGACAACATGGTATCAGAGCACTAGGTTCCCTTAGGTCTCGCGAGTCATGAGCGAGTCTAGTAAAGTCTTCCGGATCGATAGAGAGATGTCTGTACTTATCTTCGAGAGGCTATAGGGTTGTTAGGAGCACTTCCCTTCTTGATTCCTCATCGTGTGATTTGATCCCTTTGAGGCTTATGCCTTCTTTTCCTTTCCATTCAATCTTGTGCGACGCGAAGTGCTGGTTATAAATAGGGAAGTGAGTAATTGTAATGGTACTACAGATGTGGTGTGGGATGTTTCTCCTTGCGTGGTTGTTTGGCCTATTGTCGCCGCCTTGTGGAAGGATATTCTATCATTTCAGCTCAATAGCTGTACTTCTGAGAGCTTTGAGGCTATGCACAAGTTGCTATGATGCTCATGAGCTGTTATCGTATAGTATTGATGATATGGTAGGATGCTTGCCTATGTGTCGGGGCAGTGAATAACTTGAAAGGAGGTTTACTAAGTGTATGATTCAGAGATTCAGTATCTTATTTCCGGCGGAGGAAGGGCAATCGGACTATAAATGTTCAGGGTTGGGTTGATAGAGTAACAAGACTTGGTGTTTATGAGTGGAGTGGAATTTTCATCTACGATGTGGTGTCGTCGTCCTCAATTGAATATGTTAAGTTCGCCAGTGTTATGGTTTTCTTCAATTCGCCTTTGGGGCAGGGTATTGTGAAATGATATTGGAGAAGCGGCTGTCAGAGATCGCAGTGTGCGGTGGTTCGGGATTGAACCGGTATTTCTAGTGTTGACGGCTCGAGAAAGATGATCTTCGGAAAGGTTTAAAGTACTAGCGATTTGTTGGTGCAAGTGCTACAGATGTAGATTTTGATTTAAGGCAACAACTGGGCAGCGAAAGATGAGCAAAAACATGCGGGTCTTGTGGTGATTAAACTTCTAGGAGGCTAAGTGAGGAAGACAGGAGCCGAGTAGTTGCTTAAAAGAGTGAGTTTGACCGAAGTGGGAGAGTGGCAGAGTAGCATATGGGCTCAGTGGTAGGGTAACAACATGCCTTGAGGAAAAGTTCAGAGTGATTTGGGGATTTCAGTGGACGGTGATTGGGTCCACGGACTTAATTTAAAATGTTGGTTATTATCCGGCGAGAGATTAGATGCAACATAAAGGAGTTGCTTGATACGAAGAAGGATGCAATATAACTTTGAATTGGAAGATATTGTCGTACATTTAGTTGATGTCCATAAGAAGTGAACGGACTAGTACAGTGGGTGAATGAGCATGGGCTCAGGATGGGTTACTGATGTCGTAGTGATTGTACCCGTGCAACGACGTTGGAAGATGTCGGCGTGTAATTTCCACAGGTGGGTTATCTATTGTGAGCAGGTCAGCGGTCGCGTGGTTGGCGAAGCTTCTATGAAGGATTTTATTGACTACCCAGTAGAAGTTCGGATATGTGAATGGTGCTAGAGATTCAGAGTGTTCATGAAATGCTAACAGGAGAATTTAGAGGAATTTGGCGGGTTAGTTGTGTAAGATCATGTCAACAATGAAGAAAGAATCTTGGCGGGTTCCAGAGTTGTGTAATAGTAGCTTCAAGCTAAGTGGGAGGGTCCCACCGCCTACGATTAGGTTGTATGGTTATCTACTTGTGAGGTTTGGGTTATCGGCGTATTGGCAAGTTATTACAGCTAACTGAAATGAACATAAGTGGTAATTTGAGCAAAGTAATTGATAAAGGTGTGCTATAGTTGGCCTTATTGACTCATTTTCAGGCCTTGGGAAGATTCAGGATTTATGTTTCGTACTGAGGTGATTTACAAAGTAAGTGATTCAGTCGGATGCTTCATTGATATGGGTGTTCACGTGCCAGCGGAGCCTTCGAGTTGATTATATGCGAGACCAAGCCAGTGTGGGTGACTCTCAACAACGGTCCTACTGAATTCAAAGGTTAAAACGCGGTGCCTAAGGATTTCAAGCCCGCGGTATGGTTAAGAATCGAGCTTTTGCAGTGGATTATGATAAGAGGCTTGGAATGTTCTATGATATTTTCGGCTTTCAGTACAACATTGGGAGGAATGAGATAAAATGACTTCAGATTCATAGAGGAATTTTGAGAACGGGTGTACTAGAATATGCGCACCAAGAAGGTATGAGATGGTTCGTGGGGTTTGAGACAACATGGTCTCGTGATACAAGGCCACTCGGGATGAGTGCGGATTGAATTCGTTATGGGTTGAATGGAGTCATTATTATCTCTAAGGCGAGTTAAGAATGAATTAGAAGAAGCTAGATTGGTTAGCCATGGTTGAATTGGCACAATGGTGGCGGTGATCAGTTTCTTCAGCGTGAATAAGTTATGCATATGAATTGTGATGGTACGTGCGAGGCTTGACGGCCACAGTAATTGGTTTTATTCGGGAGTATTCAAGTATTATGGCCTGTTATGCGTAGGCGGATCCCGGAAGGGTTATGGTGGATTAGACCACTACTTGAGGATATGCATGTTCTACGGTTATGAGAATTCACTCGCATGTTGCTATGGTTCTCTTAAATGAGCTAAGTAAAAGGTTTATATATGATGAAGTGTTTACCCTATTAATTGTTTAGCAGTTATGATGAAATTCTTGTGCTATCGCATACTGGCATATTCGGTGCAGTGAGCGGTATGAAATTTGAAAGTGAGGATCAAGGTTGCGGTTCGGTGTTGGCAAGGATGTCACGAGCCCAGATGAGCAGGAAAGAGATTTGAGGGTTTAGAGTAAGCTGGTATTGCCTTCAGCGTTACCTGAGATTGGTGTTTTGTGAAAGAGGCTTTGCCTTCTGGTTATGGATTCTCGATTTGAATTACAGTGTTAGAGTGGCCGGTGGTATGGATGTACAGACTTGTTACCTAGTGCGGAAGGTCGTGGGAGCGTGTCTCACGGGAAGATGGTATAAGTGTGACACGTAGTCACTTGATTGATTGACAATTTAAACCAAGTGTGAAGATTATGGTAATATCTCTATTTTGAGAATTTATGCCTGGAGGGCGGCTTGGCTCGGTTCAGTTTGTTGTAGACTGTGGAGGTTTGTTCTGGATATGATGGTTGTTCTTGTGAATTATGGGAAAAAGGGGATTATTACGGACCCTTGAAAGGTTATTAGCCTAGTATGGTGCAATCAGAATCGGCTTGAGATCAGTGGATGGATTCAAATACGAATATGGGCTCTATGTTAGGCCAGATGTGTTCATTTCAGCATAACACTCCTTATGGAGGAGTATTTGGACGTTGGATGTTGTTTCATCGTCGGTTATTCCATGTAATATTATATTGTGCCGTGTGAGTTGTGAAACGGCTTGATAAATTTCATATGTGTTGAGGTTCCGCGGAGCGATGGTGTTATGTGAGCAGGATGGCTCTCGAGACTCAGATCATGTATTGCGCCTTAGTTGTGCTTGAGTTTTGTAGCGTATGGCGCTGTCTATCTTCCATGGGATGGTATTATGCACTTAGCGTGCTTATGGCCGATATTCGGTATTTTGTAGTAATGAGCAATTTAGCTCGGTAAGTATCTCCTTATGTAAATTTTATATGTGGATCGGGTGGCACGCCGCCACGAGTATGTTATTTGGATCGGGTTGCACGCCGCAACAGTGTGATGTTGAGTACAGTTCCCTATATCTATTTTTGGTGTGTTTTGTTTCCCATTTTTTAGGTAGATTCAAGGCACCTTTTCGGTTGTCTACTTAGTTACGTAGGTTGAGTAGCCCTTTCCCAAGTTCGTTTTCCTTATGTGTCACGTTCGAATTTATATCCTATTGGCGTATTGTGGCATCATGTGAGACTTTTTGGTCATATCTGGGGTGGCTTGTTGCTTGAGCAGCTCGTACTGGGTGAGATGAGATTATTGGATCTAGGATCACTGCGATCGGATTATATGAAGTATATTAAAGAGCAAATGTCATCATTTGGTTCAGAATGAGGTAATGGTTCTTGTCGAGCGTATAAACTCAGTGATTTGTTGACTCGGCTGTTGGTTATGAGTTTCTACACATTTCTTCCGTCGTGGCGGCATTGCAAGAGTTGGAACATGACTTATAAATGTCATAGGGTGCATTGTGAGCATCATATTTGGAGAAATATCGGTTATTATGATCAGAGAGTGGAGTGTTATTATGGTCTTACGAATGATGTAGTGCATTGTGTGGATTCAGCAAGGGTGTGCAGTCATGTTCTGGTACAACGTGTGGTGATTGATACGGTATTCGTATGTTGGAAGCAGGCCTGGTAGAGAATTTCGGATGTAGGAATTGGGCTCTAAGCTTATTTGCTTGAGTAAGAGAGAATATCGTCGGATTTGATCGAGCTAATGCTCAACTGAGTTGTGGTAGCATGGGTAGGTGCGCAAGGTGTCAAACAGTAATTTCGGACTACTCCAACGCAGTTCTCAGCACGTTCGAGGACGAACCTATGTTTAAGTGGGAAAGAATATAACGACCTGACCGATCGTTTTGAGCTCTAGCGCATCGTTCGGCAGCTTAAGGTCATGAGCAGCGTTACTTCAGGTATTATGACTTGTACGCATGGTCGGAATAGAATCCCAAGAAGTTCGGAGTTGATTTGGAGAGAAAATTCTCATTTTGAAAGCTTTAAGTTGGAAGAATTGACTAAGATTGGATTTTTGCGTAAACGGCCTCGGAATCGGGATTTGGAGGTTCCAACACGTTCGTATGATGATTTTGGACTTGGGCGTATGTCCGGATCGGGTTTTGGATGATCCTGGAGCGTTTCGGCACCTATTGTGGAAGTTAGCATTTTTGGAAGAATCTCATAAATTTGGGTCAAAGTGCATTTCAGTGTTATCGATGTCAGTTTGGGATTCTGAGCTTGGGAATAGCTCCATATGGTGATTATAGTATTGGGAGCGCGATCGGAGGTAAATCCGGAGGTCTGTAGGTCATTTTGGAGTCATTTGGCTAAAGTTAGAAATTTGAAGGTTTTTGAGAAGTTTGAACGGAAGTGGACATTTTGCTATCAGGGTCGGATTTCGATTTCGGAAGTTTGAGTAGGTCCATAATGTCGAATGTGACCTGTGTGCAAAATTTGAGGTCAATCGGACGTGATTTGATAGGTTTCGGCATCGAATGAAGAAGTTTGAAGTTCAAAAGTTCATAAAGCTCGAATTGGAGTGCGACTAATGGTTTTGGCATCGTTTAATGTGATTTGAAGGCTCGACTAGGTTCGTAATGTGTTTTGGAATTGATTGGTGTGATTGGAGGGGTCCCGGGGGCCTCGGGTGAATTCCGGGTGGTTAACGAATCTGATTAGAGTTGAGAGATAGAGCTGAAGCCTACTGTCATCTGGTGTAACCGTACCTGCGTGGCCTTGGCCGCAGGTGCGGAGCCGCAGAAGCGGCCAAAGGAGCGCAGATGCGGTTGAGAAGGGAAATGCTGGGACCGCAGATGCGGTCATCTTGCCACAGAAGCTAGACCACACCTACCGAAGGGGAAGCGCAGAAGCAAAGTGAGGGGCCTGGCGAAAAACTGCAGAAGCGGTAGTGGGGCCGCACCTGCGGAATCGCAGAAGCGGTCAAGTGACCGCAGGTGCGGAAAGGCTGGAGGCAGTGTGTTTTTTTAAAAAAGAAGGCTTGGCTCATTTTCACCTCATTTCCTCCATGAGAGCCGGTCTTGGAGCGAGTTTGGAGCTCATTCTTCGTCATCAATGTCAAGGTAAGTTGTTCCCACTCATTACAAGTTAAATACATGATTTAGATACGGATTAAAGTATGGAAATTTCTAGAAATTTGGGATTTTGAGGAAAACCTAGGAATTTGGTATTCTTGGATTTTTTACCACGACTTTGGATATGAAATTGGGTGCAAATTATATATTTGAGTTTGTGAGGTTGCGGGTAAACTTTATCTTCGAAAATTATTGGAATCCGGGCACATGGGCCCGAGGGTGATTTTTATCGACTTTTCGATCGGGGTTAGAAATTATTATAAATTGGGTTATAATGAGTGTATGAGCATATATTAATGGGTTTGCATAATTATTGGCTAGTTTTGGTGCGTTGTGCATCGATTTGGGTCATCGGAAGGGCTTGGAAGCCGGTTATGGAACTTCGGAGCAAGGTGAGTCTCCTTTCTAACCTTGTAAGAGGGAATTTTCCCCATAGGTGAATTAATTAGATATGTGCTGCTATTTGTGGGGACTACATACGCACTAGGTGACGAGAGTCCGTGCGCTACTATTATGCTTAGGTCCGGGTAGTCTAGGACCCAAAAGCATGCTTTACTTGAAATAATTGTTACCTTATTAACAGTTTAAATTGCATAAATCATACCGAAGTGGTAAATGAATTTCTAAAAGAGTTAAACTTCATTTTCTTACTCATTTAAGAAGAGGGTTGACTTTTCCTTGGATAAATGTTTCCTGATGAATTCTTGATTGACTGTTTGAATGTGTGTATCTATGTGTGCCTGCGTTGCATGTATGATTCGCGAGCGGGGTGATTCTTTATTTATGTTTGACCGTGTCGCATGTATGATTCGCGTGTGGGGTAATAGATGCATCTATGGTTCGCGCCATTCGACCCTCTGGCAGTGCACATTTTATTATTATGTTGGATCGGGCCGTACGATCTCGGCATGAGTTGTGCATGCTTTTGATTCTTGCTTGAGATTTACAAAAATGATATTGCCTCCCTGTCCTGAGATAAATTGATAAAAAGATGATGAAATATAAATCTTTGGAAATATATTATTATTAAGGAATTGTTTACCTGCTTCAGAATTAATTAGTTTACATCTGCCCTATAAAATCCATGATTTTTCACATTAGTAATATATTACTATACTTACTGGGTACATATTGTTTTTGTACGCATACTACACTTGCTGTGCATTTTTGTTGCACAGACACATGTATGTCTAGTGGCCTAGTTGGGTGTCGCGGCATGGTTGATACGAAGACTTAGGTGAGCTGCACCTCTCGAGACGACCAACAGAGTCTCCTTCAGAGTATTGATTGTGTTTTCCTTTCTGTCCAATTTGTATTCTGGACAATTATTGTATTAAATCTTGTTTTTCCTAGAATATGTTCATGCACTTGTGACACCGGGTTCTGGGATGATTTCGGGATTATTCAGTAGATAAATTTTGTAAAGACATCATTATTTATTCAGTGAAGTTTATTATTTATTGTTTAATGTTTAAAGGAAATGATTTTGGAAATATTAAAACGAGAATTTACTAATTATATGGTGTTGGCTTGCCTGATAGTGGTGCCCGGTGCCATCACGACCCTTAGTAGATTTTGGGTCGTGACAATACGCTCCAAGTTCCACTCAGGAATCTCAAGCCTCTGAAGCCAACTGCCTGGCCTCTGATGCTCGTACTTCACCTATTAGAAATTCAAGCACCGAGCTACAAACCCTACTATATCTTTCTTCATCCTCCTCCACCAATAGTGTTACCTCAAGTCCTGATACATCTTTGCGGCATCCGGATGAATGGAATACCACAAATTGTGGGCCTCCTCAAGAATCAACTCACACAACCCATTTACATTGGGCACACAAATCCGACCCTGCATCCGCAACACCCCATCATCTCCAATAGAAACCTCTTTGGCATCGACGTGATGGATCATATCCTTAAGGAGAAGCAAATGAGGGTTGTCATACTGACGCTCTCTGATGCAATCATATAAGGAAGACCGATAAACCACGCAAGCTAGAAGCCGACTAGGCTCCGAAACATCTACCTCACGAACTGATTGGCCAAGGCCTGAACATGATGCTAGCGGTCTCTCACCAATAGGAATAAATGCAAGGCTACCCATACTCACCGCCTTCTTACTCAACACATCGGCCACCACATTGGCTTTCCCGGGATGATACAAAATAGTGATATCATAGTCTTTTAATAGCTCCAACCATCTCCGCTGCCTCAAATAGATCCTTTTGTTTGAACAAGTGCTGAAGACTTTGATGATCCGTAAATACCTCATAAGACACACCGCAGAGATAATGCCTCCAAATCTTCAATGCATGAACGATGGTTTCCAACTCCAAATCATGAACAGGGTAGTTTTTCTCATGAGGCTTCAACTGGCGTGAATAATAAACAATCATTCTACCCTCCTGCATGAAGACACAGCCAATACCAATCCGACAAGCATCGTAATATACTGTATAAGAACCCGATGTTGAAGGCAAAACAAGAACTGGAGCTGTGGTCAAGGTAGTCTTGAGCTTCTGAAAGCTCTTCTCACACTCATCCAACCACCTGAATGGAGCACCCTTCTGGTTCAACCTGGTCAAAGGAGCTGCAATGGATGAGAAACCCTCCACGAAGCGATGATAATATCCGGCCAAGTTGTCAAAACTCCGAATCTCGGTAGTTGAAGATAGTTTGGGCCAACTCTGAACCCCCTCAATCTTCTTCAGATCCACATTGATCCCCTCACTAGACATCACGTTCCCCAAGAACTCCACCGAGCTGAGCCAAAACTCTCACTTGGAGAACTTAGCATAAAGCTTCTCTTCCCTCAACGTCTGTAGTACAATCCTCAGATGTTGTGCGTAATCCTCGTGGCTACGTGAGTACACCAGAATATCATCAATAAATACTATGACAAACAAATCAAGATACGGCTAGAATACACTGTTCATCAGATGCATGAATGTTGCTGGGGCATTGGTCAGCCCAAAAGACATCACAAGGAACTCATAGTGACCATAGCAGGTCCTGAATGCCGTCTTCAGAATATTCGAGTCCCGAATCATCAACTGGTGATAGCCCGACCTCAAATCAATCTTAGAGAGCATTCTAGCTCCCTGAAGCTGGTCAAATAAGTCATCAATGCGCGGCAAAGCATACTTGTTCTTAATTGTAACTTTGTTCAACTATCTATAGTCGATGCACATCTGTATAGTACCATCCTTCTTCTTCACAAACAGAACCAGTGCACCCCAAGGCGACACATTAGGCCTAATTAACCCCTTATCAAGAAGCTCCCGAAGTTGCTCTTTCAATTCCTTCAACTCTACTGGTGCCATATGATACGGAGGAATAGAGATAGGCTGAGTGTCCGACACCAAATCAATACCAAAATAAATATCCCTGTCGGGTGTCATGCCCAGCAAGTCTGTAGGAAACACATTTGAAAAGTCTTGCACTACCGAAATAGAATCAATGGTAGGTGAATCAGCACCAACATCCCTTACAAAAGCCAAATATGACAAACATCCCTTCCCAACCATCCATTAGACCTTCAAATGTGAAATCACCCTACTAGGAACATAGTCCAGAGAACCTCTCCACTCGATCCTACAGACCCGGCCTCGCCAGGCTAAAGCCTAGTCTAGCGTGCTACAGAACTGGCCTCGCCAAGCCGAAAAAATTTCAGCTCCCCAACGCACTATTCAACCCAAAAACTCTAAAAATACAATATATTAGCCTTCCTTGGTACCACAAAACCTTAATTTACTTAGCGACATTTTTCCGGGGCCTTACATTCTCCCCTGCTTAGGATCATTCACCCTCGAATGAGAAGTAGAGTCCTCCCAAACGCTTATCATAACTTATCTCTTTTCTTACACACCTCAAACTCCCAAATTTTGACTAACCCCTAAACATTTCAGAAATTTCGGCAGACTTTCCTTTGTAATTCGGCCTATCCACCTGTCAGAGAATCATCAAAACCACCCTAACATCACAACCTAACAAAATATATATGATCAAATGACGTAACATAACACAAAACAACACCAATCGTGGCCTCATAAGCAACATAGAGTAACTTCATAGAACACCTTTACATTAACTGAACAAGTGATACAAAATTTACAGGAAGTAACTTCATAGAAACTACTACATGGCTATTCGAACAAATGAGGGTACTTCTTTTTCATCTCTTCCTCGGCATCCCATGTAGCTTCTTCAACCTGCTGGTTCTGCCAAAGCACCTTTACGGAGACAATTTATTTATTCCTCATCCTCCGGACTTGCCTATCAAGAATGGAAACTGGGATTTCTTCGTTAACATCAACAGTCTAAATTGGCACAATGGCTTATGGATCTCCCACTACCTTCTTCAACATAGATACATGGAATACCGGATGTACCAATGACATCTCGGGTGGTAGCTCGAGCTTGTATGCCACCTGACTGATTGTTTGAATAATACTATACAGCCCGACATACCTTGGACTCAATTTCCCTTTCCTTCCAAACCGAATAATACCCTTCATGGGGGGACCTTTAAAAATACCCAATCATTTTCTTTGAACTCTAAGTCTCTGCAACGAACATCCGAATAGGGTTTTTGATGGCTCTGAGCAGTTTTCAACCGTTCCTTTATGATCTTAACCTTTTCCATAGCTTGGTGCACGAGGTCTAGTCCTATCAATTCTGCTTCTCCAACTTCGAACCACCCAATAGGAGATCTACATCTCCTTCCATATAATGCCTCGAATGGTGCCATCTGTATACTAGCATGAAAGCTATTGTTATAAGCAAACTCTATGAGTGGTAGATGATCATCCCAGCTTCCTTTGAAATCAAGAACACAAGCACGAAACATATCCTCAAGCATCTGAATAGTCCGCTCTGCTTGCCCACCGGTCTTTGGGTGGAAGGTTGTGCTAAGATTTACCTATGTACCCAAACCTTGCTTAAATTTCTTCCAAAAATTTGCTGTGAACTGAGCCCCTCGATCGGAAATGATAGAAATTAGAGTGCTATGAAGCCTGACTATTTCCTTGATATACAACTGAGCATATTGTTCCGCTGTGTCGGTAGATTTGACCGGCAAGAAATGTGTTGATTTCATGAGTCAGTGCACAATAACCCAAATTGAGTCAAACTTGCGCGGAGTGCACGGTAACCCTAACACAAAATCCATGTTTGTCATCTCCCATTTCCATATTGGAATTTCTATGCTTTGCGATAACCCACCAGAACATTGATGTTCGGCCTTCACTTGCTGAAAATTTGGACACCTTGCCACAAGGTCCTCCACATTCCTTTTCATGTCATTCCACCAATAGATTTCCTTGAGGTCATGATACATTTTTGTAGAACCTGGGTGCACGGAATACCTGAATGTGTGAGCTTCCGCCATGATTCTTTCCGAAGACCATCAATATCTGGAACACACAGCCGCCCTTGGTACCTTAGTGTACCATCATCTATGCCAAGAGAAAAAGTTGTAGTCTTATGTTTAGAATCCCCTCCTAGCTGTACAACAATGGATCATTATATTGCTTCTCCTTGACCTCTGCCACAAGAGATGATTCAGCCCTATTCTGCACAATCATCCCTCCGTCCTTAGAGTTCGCAAGCCAAACTCCCAAACTAGCCAACTGGTGAACTTCCCTAGCGAACAGCCTTTGGTACTCCTCCAAGTGAGCCAAACTTCCCATAGATTTCCGGCTAAGAGCATCCGCCACAACATTGGCTTTCCCTGGGTGATATAGGATATCAATGTCGTATCTTTGAGTAACTCCAACTATCTTCTCTTCCTCAAATTCAATTCCTTCTGTTTGACAATATATTGAAGGCTCTTATGGTTCGTGACTATATCCACATGGACCCTATACCGACAATAATCTTTAATGCAAATACCACTACTGCAAGTTCTAAGTCATGTGTTGCATAGTTCTTTTCATGATTCTTGAGTTGTCTAGAGGCTTAAACGATCACCTTACCATGTTGCACCATTAGTGGAATATCTTTATCACATTTCTCTTACATAATACCTCCTAGGAATTGAGTTATACAATAATTTCCCTGATATGGTTACAATCTTCAGTGAATACTTGCAACTCACTCTTCCAAATTCTCAACAAAAGACATTACTAAATGAGTTTTCTCATAGGAACTTCTGTTCCAAATGAATAACATCTGCTAGCTTGCGCACACACCCTGATAACATCAACCTGCATGACATTGCTTCAAATGTAAGGTAACATTGTGCTCAGACTTTTCTTAGCCAACCTCTTCTCCCCTTATGTGCCTTATAGAATTCAAGAAACCACTCTACTTCCCCTGTGAACATTCTCATGATCCTTCTTTACGGTTAAACACCTCCCAAAATACATATCGACACCTTTTTATATATATACCATTCAGGAGGAGTCAGTGGCTTGAACATGGAATTCTCTGAAACTTGAGATCCTTCTCAATTCTTCAACAACGACTTTCGGTTTTACTCTTAAGTAAGACTTAGTCCACCTGATTCCATCCTCGATGAGTAGATCATCTCATTCCCCGTATTGTAGCTACAAATAGAGTTTCCTGATATTGCGGCTTAAGAGCTACCATGTTAAACATGTATGATCTGTAACAAGTGTTCATCCTCTTTCAATCTGTTTCGAACCTTTCTTTTGACCTTTGGGTGGATTGTGTTGCCTTTCCCTTTTTAATCTCCCTGCCTGGGAAATATGTTGGTACCATCTCTTCTTTGTAAATGGAATATCCATTTCCATTGAATTTTGCTCATAGTGTGAAGTTGATAGCCCTATTGTTCCACACTCTTGTCTGCCTCCCATGAACTCGTAGTATCATTCTGCCTGGTTTGGTGAGTTTATCATACCACAATTTCACCACCAGTAGTCTCACATTCCATCTTTTAGTTGATATTCAGTGTCACCCAAGTTGGTTGTATTACGATTAGTTCTTTATACCTTCTATTAACACTTGTGCTCTAAGCGAGTCCACTATTCTGATACGAACTATTTCATGATAACCACAACCATCTCAATTTATGGATTTTCTCCCCATTTCTTCTCACCTCATTCTTCCTAGTTAGTGAATAGCCATGCACTTTTCCATATGTTACGTGGTCTTTTCCCTTGGTTGGGAATTCATCACGCTCACCTCTTAACACTTGTTGGGATATCCGTGGGAAAATGTGTTCATCCGCGTATCACTTAACACTTCTTTGCTTGTAGGATTCTTAAGAGTTTCTCCATCAAGACCAAATACCCCCTTGGGTTATTATAGAATCAAATTTATTTCTCCCACTAGTTCCGCCTTTCTTAACATCCTAGAACTTTGGTTAAATCGCAAATCCATGATTAACCCATTCTAAAAACGCGCAACCTTCCACATTTGACCTATAGCACTTCCTTAGGTTCCATTGTTCCTGACCCTCTAATAAGCATAAAATCCCTTTGCAAACATACTCTTAATTTCTAGGATCATTGACCCCGTCATTCACATTGCCATGAATGAAGAATTTACCTTCCTTAATCTTCCACCTTTTTGGGGTACTAGTTGTCTATCATTAGCATATCCTTTCAGAGAATCACATTACCTATTATCTCTTTTCTAGACTACACATGTCTTGAACAAAATATTCAAACATCATAGCTACATGGTCTTACTCTTGTTTCATTGTATTTAAGTGGCCTCACTATTGCCCTTCCTCCCCACATGTGGCGAATGTCCCGGATTTTGACACAAGTCTTGAATTTAGCAACTTCAGGGACATATGTCTCGTGTCTCTATCCCTCGTATATATATTCGACTATTAGGGTAATTTAAGTCACCATGGTATTAACCTCATAAGTTCTCTACTCTTATTCAGCCACACGGGCTTGGGATTCCAATTCCTCATGTCAATATCCTTTAGGAGTGTAATAAAACTTCGTACATTTTTGGATTCTTACAAAGTTCGTAGTACAAGGGTGGGTTCAATTGACTCTCCTTTCATAACTTCTTGTCTCCTGGGAGAGACTTACACACCAATCATTAATCTCCTGGTCATGCATCCCATATATCACGTGCTTATATAACACCTTAGGATCATTTACATGCTTCCCACACTACCCTTCGAGCTTACGTATCACTTATCAAATAAATGTTTCTTTGGAGGTGGGTAATTATTTTTAACACTTTTCTCAAATAAATTATGCTCATGGTACTATGTACTTATCCTATATGCCCATACTATTCGTTCAACTAGATACATGTGCCATCTCCTTAATATTAAGGCCTTTTTCCCACTTCTCATGTCATATGACAACATTACTTGGAATAGATGAAAGAGCGTTTAAACATACCTTGAATCTCAACGCACGAGTTAGAAGACAATCTTATAGTCAAGCTTTATCGCACGATCTGGAGTGTTGAAGAAGGGTAACATTCCTAAATGTCCATATAACCTCCAACTTGTACATGTGGTCGACAACACACCGATAAGAAGGACTCTACTAGACACGGCTCCGAGACGTCCTAGGACACTTTAAAACCTTAGGCTCTGATACCAAGTTTGTCATACCCCAAGCTCGGGGAGCACGACCTGCACTTAATCGAGTGAACCCGGCCGAGCAAGCCTATTAGACACATTCTACCCAACTCACTTACGATCAAGAGAAGACATGATTTCATCAATTGGACAATAGGAGATCATTAAGTACAATACTAAGCCGAATTAGGTACCTCATTGTTAAGTTTTAAGGTACATACACCTTACGATTTAGTGAAATAGAAATTGAAAGCACAACATAATTCATTGACCTTCCCAAAACCTATATACAACCCACATCAATGTCTATGGAGCCTCTAAGTAGATACAAAAGAAAGTGCTACAAAAGTGCCGACGACAAGGCCCTAGCTATACCTCAAAATATGATAAGCAGCTGAACATGAGATACAAAAGATATAGGAGCCCGAAATAATATGGGGCTCACAAAGTCAGCTGGAAAAAGGGCGCCACTAGCTACGATCAACACTGTCTGCTATGGAACCACCTACATCCATTTAAAGATGTAGTGCCCCCGGCAAAAAGGGACGTTAGTACAGTCAAATAGTACTAGTATGTAAACCTATACACCAATCTTAATAGAACGAACAATGAAACAAAGGGGAAGCAGTCATAATGTACAATAAGAGCTTCATACAAATGCAAAAACATCAAGTAAGGATCTCATGGTTTCCGGTTCAATTTCCATCTTATTAGGTTGATAATCTCAGTGCCATGTGCCACAATTCACAATATTACCATGTTCCTACATAGTGTTTGATCTCGACCCGATCGTCTAGGTCATCTCATTTGAGACATCCACCATATCAACAATTTCAATCAATCCAACACAATTAACACTATATGTGCGGCATGATGTCCGATCACGGCCCGATCGGCTAGGCCATCTCACTTGAGACATCATCCTTTGAATTGTTCAACTCAATTCACATTTCCTTCCCATCTTTCGTTACATGGAACGAGTAGCCTCATTTATTATGTCATACTTGGCACTTGGCGGTATCTTACAATTCAAATCTTTCCCTTTTTATACATTCAAATAACAGTATCATCCACGTCAATAAGTCCCATCATATAAGGCATTGCACACATAAAGGAAAAAGCTTGGAAAACCTTAATCACACGGAGGCTTTTCATACAAATTAGGTTAGCAAGCCTTATTCTACTCTTGACACAAATTCTTAACCTTTCTCAACATATATTCCTCATTTCAAACACATTCTCAAATAGCATGATGACACGATAAGCATTTAGAACAATTATTAAACATAAATCTTTCAACACAACACATTAAGGCAGCCAATTCTAGTATGATCAAGTTAGGAACATACACCAAATACTCAAACACCAGGGGTTCGATTCTAAGAAGAAGAGAGTTTAGCCATACATACCTTAATTGAGCTTCCTTAAACTCTACAATGTTCTGAAATTCTTAGCAACCTCAATCTATTTTGGAAATATAACAATTTGAAACAAAATTAGGAAGATGATCGTGATTCTAGCTCATTTGAGCATTCTTTCAAACACTAGGTGTGCATTAAGTCTCTAAGGTCCTTTTATAGACGATTTCATCAACCCACAACCCATCCTTCACCATATTTGGCTCAACAATGTTCCAACACCCGTTGATAACACATGCAAGCAAGATAACAACTCCAATAACCATGAACTTTCTTGATAATTGCCCATCTTTTAGCTAGAATTCGAAATTAAGGGTTAGGGTGTAGAATTTGACCACAAGGATGAAGATCTAGTGTGTTTTTCTTGTTAATCTTCAAAGGTTTGTATAAGAATTGAAGGATGATATGGTGAAGATCACTTTCTCACTCTAGGGCTCCTTCTCTCACTCTAAAGCATCAGGTTTCTGCTAAAAATGACCCATTACGTGTATTTAATGAAGTTTGGTCGGGTTATAGTGATAGAAGAATGGATACTCCAAAGTTTTGGACCGGGCTACAGACCTGGCCTCGCCAGGCTATAGCCTGGTCTAGCGTGCTACAGACCTGGCCTCGCAGGCTAAAGCCTGGTCTAGCATGCTATAGACCTGGCCTCGGCAAGCCGAAAAAATTCAACTCCCCAACGCACTGTTCAATCCAAAAACTCCGAAAATACAATATATTAGCCTACCTTGGTACCACAAAACCTTAATTTACTTAGCAAAATTTTTTTGGGGCCTTACAGCCCCACTGAATATTGGAGGCCTGAGCCTCCCAAACTACACTAGGCTCTACTTCTCTTTATCACTCATCGGTGGACCCTACTGGGCCTGAGCAACTTCAACCAGCTGGGCTGGTAGTATCGTCGATGTCTGAAGTTGCTAAACCACCTGCTCTGGTGTATGCGCAGTGGGAATCTGAGCACCTCCCCCGGCCTGAAAAGTGGGTGCCACGGCGAGAGCTGAAACTGTCTGAGCAAGGCTAGTGCATACAGTCAATATCTATGCCAGAGCCTCCTGAAGGCCTGTAATCACAATGGGCACAGATGGTGCCTAAGCTGGTCTTACCGGCTCTACCACGTCTGGTATCTGCCTCTGATCTGGAGCAACGGGTGGATCCACAGGTGCTGCTCTAGCTGTTGTACGAGTTGCACCTTGGCATCTACCGTGGCCGACCTCTAGTGGCCCTAACTGGTGGTACTGGTGGTCGTTCGCCCGATCTAGTAGCACGTGTCCTAACCATCTGTAAGAATATAGAATAGTAGATGTTTAGTTTTCGGAATTAACAATTCCGCAGGACAAGAATACAATAAAGTGAAGTTTTTCTAAGGGTTTGGTAGCCTCACGAAGATAAGTACAGCCATCTCCGTACCGATCCTCAAGACTCTACTCAACCTGCTTATGGCTCGTGAGACCTATGTAGACTAGGCTCTGATACCAACTTGTCACGACCCAAACTCTCACATGTCATGATGGCCCTATCACAATACTAGGAAAGCTGACAATCACCAATAACTACACCTTTTGAATTAACAACATAATGAAACAAGTTTAATAGTGAAAACCCTCATACATAACCGATAAGAAGTAGCACGACTCAATACAAATTCCCCAAAATCTGGGTCTCCTTAATGTCTCACAACTTATCACTTCCGAGGACAAAAGTCAAAGTAATTGTTCAGGAATTAAAATTGAGCGTAACAAGATAATAGATTATAGCTTTTGTGTGCAAAATCATTCATATTCCTACAATGGTTGTTAATCCTGCTATTTAAATGTAATGACCCGACCGGTCGTTTTGAGCTCCAGCATATCGTTCAGCGGTTTGAGGCCTTGAGTAGCTTCACTTCATGTATTATGACTCGTACGCATAGTCGGAATTGAATTTCGGGAGGTTCGGAGTTGATTCGGATGGAAAATTTCAAATTCAGAAGCTTTAAGTTGGAAGAATTGACTAAGGTTTCACTTCTAAGTAAACAACCTCAGAATCAGGATTTGAAGATTTCAATAGGTTTGTATGATAATTTTGGACTTGGGTGTATGTTCGGGTTGAGTATCGGGTCGCCCGGGAGCATTTCATCGCTTATTGTGAAAGTTGGCATTTTGAAGGTTTTAGAATTTCCTAAGTTTGGCTTGAGGTGGACTTTGGTGTTATTGATGACTGTTTGGGGTTCCGAGCCTGGTAATAGGTTCATATCATGATTTGTGACTTGTGCGTAAAGTTTGGCGTCATTTCGGAATGTTTAAGTATGATTCGGACGCGTTCGTCGAAGTTTGGAAGTTTGAAAGTTGAAAGAAATATTTTGATCATCGATTCATGATTTTGATGTTATTCGTGGCATTTCGATTGGATAAGGTATAAGGACTTGTTGGTATGATTGGACAAGGTCCCAGGGGCCTCGGGTATGATTCGAGGTGGTTACGGACCAAGTTTGGATATTTTGATGCTGCTGGTGTACTTTGGGATCGCGAAGATAGTTCTGTGATCGCGAAGAAGGCTAAAGAAGGGCCCCCGTTTTTCTCTACGTGTACTCGAGGAGGCTCACGCAAACACGAAGAAGGACCTGGTCCTACCTCGAGAACATGAAGTCTTAATCGCGAACGCGAAGAAGGCTGAGAGGGGGATAGTTGTGAGGCAAAAAGGCCTTCGCGAATGCGAGGGGTGGAGCACGAACATGAAGGGCAACGTCAGCCTGGCATCGCAAACGCGATCAGGTCATCACGAACGCGTAGAGTATATGGGCAGCTGGGAGGAGTTGGCCTTCACGATCGCGAGGCTTTTTCCGCTGTCGCGAAGAAGAGCAGGCCTTGGCAGTTTTGATTTAATACGGGATTTGGCTCATTCTCTCTCATTTTTCACTTGGTTGGGTGATTTTTGGAGCTTTTGAAGAGGACATTTCATCATCTATTATGGGGTAAGTTATTCCCACTTGTTGTGAGATAAATACATGAGTTTCATATGGATTAAACATGAAATTTTGTAGAAATTGTGGGATTTGAAAGAAAATCTAGAATTTGGTATTTTTGGATTTTGATCACGAAATTGGACATGGAATTGAGAATAAATTATATATTTGAGTTCGTAATGTTATGGGTAATGTTTATCTTCGAAAAGTTTTGGAATCCGGACACGTGGGCTCGAGGGTAAATTTTGTTGACTTGTCGAGGGAGTTGAGAATCATTATGAATTATTAAAATTATACGGATCAGAGTATATTTTGATTGAGTTGTACATTGTTTGAACTAGTTTCGAATCGTTTGGCTTTGAGTTGAGGTTTTAGAGAGGTGTTGGAGCCGGTTATGGAACTTCGGAGCGAGGTAAGTCTCTTGTCTAACCTTGTGACGAGGAAACTACCCCCTAGGTGATGTAATGGTTATGTGCTACTAGGTCTGGGTGCTGCGTACGCACGAGGTAATGAGAGTCCGTACGTAGCTAAAGCATGTTAATGTTTGGGTAGACTTAGAACTTCACCATGTAATATTTGAATTATTTGAACTCATTCTGTTGGCTTAATTAATTGAAATTATAATTGAACTTGAGTTAGAAATATATTCATATATATTAGGCCGAGCCTTATCACCTTGAGTTGTTGGAAAGTTATTTTAGAAACGATAAAGGTTATGTTCACTTTGTGTTTATTATACTGTATTTTAATGACGTGTCTCGTAAATCGATAATTTCTTTCCTTTCTTGTGGAGCGGGCCGAACTCCTCGGCGGAATTATGTACCACACTCTTATGGGAGCGGGCCGTTCACCTCGACAGTATAATAGATGCATCTATGGTTCATGTCGTTCGACCCTCGGCGGTGTACACATTAATATAGGATCGGGCCATTCGCCTTGGCATTTTTATAAATATACTTATGGGATCGGGTCATTCGCCTCGGCAGCGTCGTGCGTAATATTTGACAAGAAGCCATCACATCGGTGAATTTCCCTGATTTGAGTTTTGACGACCTATTTGGTGGGGACCATTTTACTTGTATACTCCGGTTGAGGAGGGTAATTGATAATTGAGAGCTTGAGTTTACTGTTTAGAGGAGGATCATTCCACGTACCTATATTTGTTTATATCGTTTATTTACCCTGCCTTATATTTGTTTACTTCTTACAATATTTGATTTATTGGACCACTAGTAAGTGTCGATGTCGGCCTCTCGTCACTACTTCTCCGGGGTTAGGCTACTTACTGGGTACACATTGATTTACGTACTCGTGCTACACTTATTGTTCAGGTATGTCAGGTGGTCTTTGGGGTGCAAAGGCGCATCTACTACGGGGCTTTACGATGAGCTGCATTCCATGTTACGATCCGTAGGGTACAAAGTCTCCATCGGAGTTTTACATTCTCCTGTCTAACTTGTATTCCAGACAGGTGTTGTATTTTATTATATTTTCTAGTAGACGCTCATGCACTTGTGACACCGATTTTGGGGCTTCCTACTGGATGGTCATTATTGTAGTTCACGTTATTTTTATCATTCCACTTTGCGATTTATTTACATTCTGAAATTGGTAAAGAAAAGCACAAGTCTCTACGAGTGCCACGTTTTATTCAATTTATTTAATGAAATTCCTGATTTTATCAATTAAAAATGGATAATTATTTAGATGGTTCCCGTTGGCTTGCCTAACGGCGACGTTGGGCGCCATCACAGCCTATAGTGGATTTTGGGTCGTGATAGCTTGGTATCAGAGCTCTAGGTTCACTTGGGTCTCACGAGTCATGAGCAAGTCTAGTAGAGTCTTGCGGATCGGTATGGAGACGTCTTTATTATCTTCGAGGGGCTACAGGGTTGTTAAGAGCACTTCCCTTCTTGATTCCTCGCCGTGTGATTTGATTTTCGTTGAAGCTTATGCCTTCATTCCTTTCCTACTCATTCTTATACGATGTTTAGCGCTCATGTCAATTGAGCATCGAGGAGTTATAGTAATACTGCAAACGTGGAGCAGGATGTTTCTCCGTACGTATTCGAGCGAGTTATTATTATCGTCTTCTGGAAGAGTGTTTTGTCATCTCATCCCTGTATTAGTATTGCCTATGGTTTTGAGGCTATGCACATATTGTTATTGTTGACACCCAATTTTTCCCAATATATTTTTTTCAATATGCAAAAGAACTTCAAAATGGTATACGTATGTATATATAAGTATATCCAAGTGTTTCATTACTTTTCCTCAATTTTAAAAGATTTTTAAATCTATTTATTCTCCTATTTTATCCATAAAAATCCAATTATTGCTTCCAAAATTATCATTTCGGTGATTCACTAATTGCACTTTTATATCTACACTAAAATATAGCCAAGGAAATTTTTGCACATTTTTACAAATTTATTTAGTATTTTTAAAGCTAAATTGCATATAATTGCAATATTAGCCTCTTTTAAGATTTAACTACGTTTATATTCATAAAATTAAGTCCGATATATTTAAATAATTAATTATGTGTCATAAATCATTTTAGTACCTTTAATTTATTTCCAGAAATTATTTTATTATTTTTTATAAATCAAATGGGGAAAATGGCTATTTAAAATCTAGCCAGATTTCATTTCAATTATGGCCTAAATTCTACCCCAATTTACCCCAACCCAATTCCTACTCATACCCGACCCCAACCCAGTTAAATTGACCCATGCCCGGATCCCCATCTCACCCTTTAAATCTCAGCCGTTGATCATTTAGATCAACGGCCACCGGCTGCCCTTTCCTAATTAAACTCAAAATACCCCCCAAACCTAATTCATTATTCACAATCCGCCGCCCTTGAACTCTTCTTCTCTCCCAAATCCTCTCTACAACAACCCCAAACCCTAGCCGCCGCCACCCTAATCCACCCTAATCCATGGCCTTTCGAGGTCATCGGAGACCTGTACCAGCCTTCCATGGCTTCTACGTGTATAGTTCTGTTGTCATGAACATATTCTGAAGGGGCTTGGTCCAGTCTTTGCTAGATGACCTTTCTCCGGTCATCTCTGACCTTTTTTCCGACCAGTCATGGCCATTCGAGTCAGACCTTTGACTCTCCTGTTTAGATCGGTAACTTTCGAAGCCTCTCTCACCTTTTCTGGGTTCTTCTGAAACCCTAATCTCTAAGGCCTTTTCGACTTCTTTCAGATTTACCTTAGATCCATGCTTGCCATGAGTTTTTAAACTCATTCTCGAAGCTTCTTAAATTTTGCTTTGAAAAAAAAAGACTCTTCATCTTCTCCGATTAGGGTTTTTCTTATAAATTATTTGAAGCATCTTCTCTGATCTTAACGTGTTTCTAATTTTATTATGTTTTGCTCTTGTTATTCTCCTATCTGAGTTTAGCATGTTAAAACCCAAATTTTTTTGGGTTCATAAGAGTTTCTGAGACTATTTGCTAAGTATTTGTTTGATTTACTTGCTTACCGTCTTCGAACTCGATTGATGTTGAAAACCCTAATTTCTTTGGGTTCATTCGAGTTTCTGAAACTTTTTGCTAGTATTTGTTCGATTTATTTGTTGTTAAGCTTTCTACTGTTAAAGAAAAACCTATGTCTTTGGGTTTGAAACTACTCATTTGAATACCTGACTTGATTTGAAGTTCCTTTGTTTCAGCATCTCTTTTCTTTATGTACTCCTCTGATTCTGGGTTCTTACTATCTTTGGAACTCGACTATGCTTAGAAACCCTAACTTTTTAGAAGGGTTTTCTCATCTGTTATTATGAGACCCTCTGCATGCTTATGATACTCTATTTTTCTTCACTATTGACTCAACATGACTTGACCTACTAGACTAGCATGCTTCGAATGTTTGCTGAATTTTGTGCTACTATTGCATGTTGTTTCTTTTGCCATAGTTTGGCCTCTCATGTCTATTTTTGTGCACTCTATTTATATGCTGAAGTTCCTTCTTTGATTGATTTTCAATCTTGGGACTGATTTCAAAACTTCTCTTTTTGCGGACTCTAATTTCACTCGCCTGTTAAAGTAATTGATCCATTTCCTTATTTTGCCTTACTGAATCTTTTTCCCAAAATAAGTGTATCTCTGTACTTGGACTCGATTGCTTACTTAATCTTTTACTACTTCTTTTTATGGTAATAATCAGTCTGCCTACAAACTGATTTTCTTTCCTTCTTTTGAACCTGTTAGCCCCGTTAAACAAATGATTCCTCAATTGAAGGGGAATCACTTGGTT